>NC_036867.1:35929961-35995993 GCF_002910315.2 Salvelinus sp. IW2-2015 | reverse complement strand
ACTACCTCATGAAGCTGGTTGAGAGAATGCCAAGAGTGTGCAAAGCTGTCATCAAGGCAAAGGGTGGCTACTTTGTAGAATCTCAAATATAAAATAACACTTTTTTTGGTTACTACATGATTCCATRTGTGTTATTTCATAGTTTTGATGTCTTCACTATTATTCTACAACGTAGAAAATMGTTTTTTWWAAATACAAAAAAAMCTTGATTGAGTAGGTGTGTCAACTTTTTACTGGTACTGTGTATATACCAATATAATTATATAAATGCATATCAAACAGGAATATATATTCAATTAAATTAATAAAGCATTGTAATATTATTGATGCCTTTATCTATCCTTGCAGGGGATTAGACATGTGAACAGTAGTCACCAGATGGCCAAGCCTCAAAACCAGAAACATTACTACATCAACACTTGTCATTTTTTATAAATGTAAAACATGTATTGGTTTTCCTGTATCTGTGCATGAGTCCTTAAAACACAGTCCATTGTACAAAATAAGTCATTCCCAATTTAGGTACACCAAGGAGATTAACCCCAACATTCATAAGCTTGATCACCACGAGGGCAAATTTTGTCATGATATCCACAGATATTTTTTAATAGACAGGACAGGGGTTTACAGGTTTTTGTTCCAGCTCTTCACTAACACCACTAACACGGTCCCGTGTGGCTCAGTTGGTAGAGCATGGCGCTTGCAACACCAGGGTTGTGGGTTCTTTCCCCACGGGGGGACCAGGATGAATATGTATGAACTTTCCAATTTGTAAGTCGCTTTTAACATATACACTACATGAACAAAAGTATAAGGCCACCTGCTCGTCGAACATCTCATTGCAAAATCATGGGCATTAATATGGAGTTGGTCCCCTCTTTGCTGCAATAACAGCCTCCACTCTTCTGGGAAGGCTTTGCGCTAGCTGTTGGAACATTGCTGCAGGGATTTGCTTTCATTCAGCCACGAGCTTTAGTGAGGTCGGGCACTGATGTTGGGCGATTAGGCCTGGCTCCCAGTTGGCATTCCAATTCATCCCAAAGGTGTTCGATGGGGTTGCGGTGAGGGCTCTGTGCAGGCCAGTCAAGTTCTTCCACACTGATCTCGACACGCCATGGACCTCACTTTGTGCACGGGGGCCTTGTCATGCTGAAACAGGAAAGGGCTTTCCCCAAACTTTTGCCACAAAGTTGGAAGCACAGAATCATCTAGAATGTCATTGTACAGTATGCTGTAGCGTTAAGGGGCCTAGCCCGAACCATGAAAAACATCCCMAGACCATTATTCCTCCTCCACCAAACTTTACAGATGGCACTATGAATTGGGGCAGATAGCGCTCTCCTGGCATCCTCCAAACCTAGATTTGTCCGTCGGACTGCCAGATGGTGAAGCGTGATTCATCACTCCCAGAGAAAGCATTTCCACTGCTTCAGAGTCCAGATGGTGGCAAGCTTTACACCACCCAGCCGACGCTTGGCATTGCGCCATGGTGATCTTAGGCTTGGCCATGGAACCCATTTCATGAAGCACCCGACAAACAGTTCTTGTGCTGACGTTGCTTCCAGAGGCAGTTTGGAACTCGGAGTGAGTGTTGCAACGAGAACAGACGATTTGTATGGCTACTCGCGTCCCCATCTGTGAGCATGTGTGGCCTACCACTTCAAGGCTGAGCCATTGTTGCTCTAGACGTTTCCACTTCACAATAACAGAAATTGACAAACTGACTTGGGGAAGGTGGGCCTCCTATGACGTGCCTCGTGTTGAAAGTCACAGACTTCTCAGTAAGGCTATTCTACTGCCAATGTTTCTCTATGGAGATTGCATGGCTGTGTGCTCGATTTTATACACCTGTAAGCAACGGGTGTGGCTGAAGTAGCCGATTCCACTCATTTGAAAGGGTRTCCATATACTTTTTGTCTATATATACACACATTAAAATACAAAAACCAAGTCATGGTATGGTGATTATCCTGGTGGTTGGCAGGTTCAAAACAAGTTCTTTACATCTKCTGGGTGTYAGGGTGGGATGTCCTTTACCTGGAACAAGCAGAGACAAGGGGGGAGAAATTAACCTCACTGCTTACATTTCAGCGACGTTCAAGGTGCTGAAGCCACAACTACCTTTAAGTGCAATCGTTTTGTTAAAGGTTTTGCATATTTTTAGGCGTGTTCAAGTTGTTTACAGAATGTGTAGAATAACATAGCAACACGATAGACGTGCAACACAATAGGGAAAGGGAATGTGGCAAGAGAAATGTAGCTAATGTTAGCTTGGTAAACAGAAGCTGCATGCAGCTAGCTAGCAAAACAGACTCTCCAACAGAATGCGCAAATAATGTGGCTGGCTAGCAAGCCTAGATTTAACAAAATACAGCTGGCTGCCTTTCCAACATTTTTCATCAGATAATGTTAAGATTTCTTACCTCCAAATGTGTCAGGCAGGACTGTTTTCTCCTGCCATGCCAATGCAATGGAGKGAAATGCAATCAGGTGCCCACTTTAGTCCCTGAAAACAAATGGAGRAAGGTTGGCTAGCAAGTTCACCAATTCATTTATTTAAAAACTGTCCGGGTCTTCACAATTGCCACATTGCTGAATCTATGATTAGGTAGTTAAGTTGTTCATCTCAAAACAGCCTATTAGCAGGATAAGATCGTCTGCTAGTTAGCTATCGCATCTGACATGTTATGAACGTTATTCCTTAGTCTTCCGGAATATGTTATCCCRAGCGGGGACTTCTGTCCACCATTAATTCAGTTGTATTTTTTGGGCTGCACCACAAGGTGTTATGGGATAGCCTCTCTGGTGAAGGATACATGAGATTGGGACATGCCAAATTTTGACAGAATKCGCAAATAATGTGGCCTACCTAGAAATTCTGCCTCAAAAGGCAGCATCCTTATTATCGTCAACTAATGTCTCGTTAAACCATCAATATGCGCTAAATTCACCCACACAGCTGATCTCAATAGCAACCCTTATTGGTCAACTCATTGCCACTCCCTAAAAGATGTGTCCTGCTTGCAACCAAAGTCCTTCAAGATATGTTCCCCCTCTGGTTGGTATTAAAAAACATAATTTTTTAACAGACTAAGGGCGTTTATGTATTTGACAAGCATTCCGCACAATATAAATGAAGTATTTCCTCGTTTACCATGGCAAATCTACCATGCTGTCAGAGTCTAGGTGATGTGGGTAAGGCGGAGTCAGGCGCAGGACACAGAGATGAGTAATAATAGTAACTTTACTCAAAAATAATCTTCCAACAAGGAGAACGAAAATCCAGAATCACATAAACGAGACAACTGACAACAATAAAGACGCACAAAACCATGATGGCTCCAGAGGGTTAAATAATTAAAAAGTAATGGCAACCAGGTGTGTACAATACAGACAAAACAAATGGAAAAATAAATGTAGATCAGTGGAGGCTAGAAAGCCGGTGACGTCGACCGCCGCCCGAACAAGGAGAGGCACCAACTTCGGCGGAAGTTGTGACACATGGCAATTTATCTGACACTTCGTATGGATGGAAACTAATGTTGGTGTAGCCTACTGACTGTTGTTATTTTATTAGTTTCCTATTTATGTTATCCAAAGGTTTCTGGTATGGTAATTTACTATCAAGATCAGGTGTAAAATAARCCTGGACTGTCCATATTTKAAATGTGTAACTACAGTACATCAGTCAATCAAGGAATAGAGTTATTTGTGCCAGAAGGGTGTGGGCTGGAATCGTTTTATAAGCTATATAAAACAATGGCTGTGGATGTGTAATGCTGCATTTCAGATACATTTTTGCACATTTCAATGTTGCAGTAATAGGACCTAGGCCTAGCTTTTTGCGAGCGAGACAGAAGATTATTTTGATAGCAAGCTCTGATCCCAATGACTGCCCCCGCATGGAGMGAATGAGAACTGCTCATTTACAGCCACACAAAGCTCATTTGAATTTCCTGATGCATCAGGAAAATGATCCRCAACAAAGAAATTATCAAGTTAAGAGATCCAACATCTGTACATCTTACTTTTGGGCAACTGCCTTCTTTTGCCTCACAAATACATGTGCATGTACCTCCGAAGAGGAGAAGAGGAGAAGGGTTACTCAAAAGACCCTGTCTGTAACCCTGTCTTTACAACACAAACACATAAGRTGACATTTAAATCAAGGATAACAGCACTGAACTGTTGCTCAACTCCCACACATGTCTTACCATTACTTTCAAAAGGTTCCCAGAGAGTTAAATCACTACAGATTTCATANAGGAGAAGGGTTACTCAAAAGACCCTGTCTGTAACCCTGTCTTTACAACACAAACACATAAGATGACATTTAAATCAAGGATAACAGCACTGAACTGTTGCTCAACTCCCACACATGTCTTACCATTACTTTCAAAAGGTTCCCAGAGAGTTAAATCACTACAGATTTCATAWGGTCAACTCGCAACAAATTTGGACAAATCACAATGTAAAGAATTAAAATATGGAGGACAGAAAACAGTGTGYCATCCCACTTCCTGTGTATACTAGTTATCAGTCTTTTCACAATTAAATTTGATCAACTCCTGCGTCCTCTCTCCTCCGTCCTCTCTCGCCTCAAGTTAAAAAAAAGGCCAATGGTAATTGAGGAGAGGTGGCGATGAGAGTGACTGTGGACGAAAATGCGTTTGTTTGAAATGAGAAGCTCCTTCTCCACTCACACGTCACCAGGCAAATTCAATTTACAGGSGTGGATCCCAAAATAAATGTGTAAAGTAATAAAAAACAAATTAAATTACTTGTGCAAGACATTTTATAGATAAAAGGATAAGTAGCATATTGTTTTTAAATGTGTACATTGTTTTCTCCTCCGACAATACAACAGCTGATTCAAAGGGGTTGTGGCAGATATCAAAACTCTTCTACACTTGTGCTTCCTCACCAAAAAGAGGCTATCGRGGAGGAGAGGACTGCCTAGTAACTGAATTGACACACTATCTGACCACGAAACCACCCACTTATCAATTTCCGGGTCACACGGGAGAAAGATGGAGGAGAGGCCATTTTCCCAAATTAGAAAAACCCCATCGGCATTCTGAGTCTGTTCAGTGAGATGGGTCTTTTGGCTCCGCTCACCTAAATCAGTCATTCATTTCGCTCCCAAACGGCAGTTCATTCAGTAGTGCTTTAAAATGGATGAAAAAMCATGTCWAACATCACATTTCTAATGTAAAGCCATTGTCAGATCTTGAAATCTGAGTTCAAATAGATTTTAYATGACAAAATTAGATTGCTTACAAAAAAAGGAAGATTTCTTTTTTTGAAATTGGCAATGTAAAAAATGTGCGATTACCAGAATGAGGCTCTCTCCTCCCTACCTATTGTTCCTGCAGTGAGGATTCACCATCTTCAGAGAATGATTGTGTAACTGATCGACAGATAATCGTTGTTTGAAGCTCAACAAGCAGTAGTAGCAGTATGCAAATCAGGGAGCCAAATGAACGTCTCTTTCACCGATGCGATTGGGATACCGATGTTCACCAAGAAATCGTTCATTCGCGAATGACCCATCACTGGTGCAAACAGGAAACAACGGACAACAAAAGATCCACACTAATTATAAATCTACACATCATGTGATTATACCTTCTCGACACGTATAGGGTGGCACCAGCAGAAGAGTGGCAATTTCCCCTGCATCAAATGCTGGCACAGGATGGCAAGCCTAACAAAATAAGTTCAGGAGTAAAAATGTGCTTTAAATGTCACGTAATAAGTTACATGGATAGTCGAGCAGTGAATTTCAAACACAGATTCAACCACAAAGACCAGGGAGGTTTTCCAATGGCTTGCAAAGAAAGGCACCTATTGATAGATGCTTTCACCAGACACTGGGAGATTCACCTTTCAGCAGAACATAACCTAAAACACAAGGCCAAATCTACCCTGGSGTTGCTTACCAAAAAGACAGTGAATGTTCCTGAGTGGCCGAGTTACAGTTTTGACTTAAATCTGCTTGAAAATAAATGGCAAGACCTGAAAATGGTGGTCTAGAAATGATCAACAACTAATTTGGCAGAGCTTGAAGAATTTTGAAAAGAAAATGGGCAAATGTTGCACAATCCAGGTGTGAAATGCTCTTAGAGACTTACCCAGAAAGACTCACAGCTGTAATCGCTACCAAAGGTGATTCTAACATGTATTGACTGGTTGAATACTTATCTAATSAAGATATTATTATTTTTCCTATATATTATAACATTTGAAAATAATATTTCWTCCACTTTGACATCACAAAGTACTTTGTGTAAATCGTTACAATTACATTTTAATCTCACTTTATAACACAACAAAATGTGGAAAAAGTCAAGGGGTGTGAATACTTTCTGAAGGCATTATATGTGGGARAGCAAAGCAAGAGCAAAGACTTAGGCCTAGCCACTAAAGCAGAAAGAATATATTACGCATTCATACACTTCGACTAAAATGGTGTTGAGTGACTCTAGGCTACTGCTYGGGGATTTCATCCAAAGTAAGAACCTGTCAGTCTTCTAGCAATGTTGTTTTCTATGGACTTGTGTGCATATCTAATTAGTGATGGTCCTGCAGAAACACTGTGGGGAGTGTTTTCCCCATTTTCCCCAATCATGTCATCGATGGCATATTTATGAACAACATTTCGTGCTGTTGAGACTTTCCTAGACAGCCTTGTGTGCCAGAAACCTGACAAAAAAATAGATATGTGGTTAATTAAAATGCATAGAGTATGATCTCTGTAGTCCTGGGGCAGGATTGGGKCCCCTTGTTGAATTATGAGACAAAATATTTAATAAAAATGCCATCCATTGGAACAAATAGAAGAGTGGTTCTAAATGAATATAGCAAACTAATTGGTAGTATGTTACAAATAGACAAACATTGGCCAATTATGTGATTATGTTTTTGATTATTGTATGGTGTCCTAAGAGGTTCTGAGGACTAAAGAGATTATTTCCAGTAAATACTAAACTAAATCATTAATACAYGCAACTTTAGCCCTGAAAAGAGTATAGGTGGGGGGATGTATTCTAAGATTTAGTCATTGGGGACACTTTATAACACAATGTACAACTTGAGATTTTGACTACTATTCTGGTGTCCTATTGTTACCATRAACATGTTGTCCAAGTTTAGCTATTAGCAACTCATCTAAAAGAAACAACAATAACAAAAAACACCCTCACAGTTGAAGAGGAAGGATTATTTCTAACAGCGGAGTCAACATTTCACTTCTCCCTCAGCACTATTTTTCTCAGACTATTTCAATGTGATCATAGACACATTGTAACCATGCCCAACTGCCAAGAAATTGTGTACTGCTGCACTTTTCTCCTTTCAGATACAAAGAGTGGATAAACAGAGGGTGCCCAGGGAGACATTTTTTGGCTCCGGTCTTTCGGTAGGTATCCATAAATCAGCCAAAACATAGACACACACAGCGGTCTAACAGTGAGCACAGAGAGTGAATGGGCACAGGGGCCCTTAATAGTGTAGGGTTGCTGCAGCAGACCAAGTTCTTTCCTTTAATCCGTTTTCATGAGAGACTTTTTGCATTCCAGAGACCCAAACAGTCCAAACTGTGTCTCTAGAAGACTGGCCTGSCACTTTTTCTCCAAAGTAATGCTTACACCTTTAAATTKGGTACTTAAAGGGAGATTARGCATGTTTATTTAATGAATAAACACACTTGATTTATAAAAAGAATTATGGATATGGGTGCACTCAGGAATCATTGTGCTATTAAGGATCCATGGACAATTTCATCCAAATCTATTAACATGATGGATATGATTGCTTTTGCATGGTATGAGTGGTTTCTGTCAACTTGGGAGGAACATTTTAATGAATAAAAGCACACGGTCAAGTTCATATAGCCCAGGTGTGTGCAAGGGTGGAGAATAATCCGTTTGTATCTTGTAAACATATGTCCTTCTGGATTTTACCTTCATTTGTTACACAGTGTTCCGGGGTAATAGTTTGGACTATTMATTTGTGATACCTATCCTGCTTTAGTGTACATTATACTGTCATTAAAACTTTGTCACATTGCTCTGGTTGTGTTCTTATGTGCAAAACTTCTATTAAGATAAATAGGCTGAGGATATTAGAATAGTTATTTATGTTGGTCTGGATTCCTAGACTCTGGAGTGTGGACAAGGTTGCCAAGTATCAACTTCGCTATGCCAGAATTCTTCCAGRGAAGTGAATATAAAAAACAGTGTAAAGGTCCTAATCTGAATCTGAAATGCTCCAAAASTCCAATACTTGTTATTATTTAGGCTTGAGGCTAGATATGTTATACTACCATTGTAAGCAATGATGCAACCCATATAGCAACAACAGATATTTCACTCCTTAAAAAGCCACTAAGCACCTAATTTGTGTCACTCTGAGTGTCTTCTAGTTGGCCCCACTCATGTCACCTCATTGATTCCCAATTAGTGGTTAGTGGTTTGTCCAGTCTCCCCCTCCTACCTAAGCATCAACCAATGCACCAGATAGATTCAGTCTAGTGTGCAAAAACAGCAGCAAATGTACTCCTCTCATGTACACCAATGGTCCATTTTATCGGTCAAGAWTGTGTATAATAGGGGTSTGACATCTGTGAAGACATTCATTGTAAGTACTCTAACCTGTGCATGACTTGTAAGTACTCTACCTCATCTGGCCCTGAGATAAAGGGATTTTGAGAATTTGTTATGGAATTTTGAGGGATACATGGGAAAAGGTTGAACCTTAATTTGAGCTAACCTAAATGGAAGTTAAATAAACTAACTGACGGGCATATATTAACAATACATTTACAGTTGAAGTCGGAAGTTTACATTCACTTAGGTTGGAGTCATTAAAACTCGTTTTTCAACCACTCCACAAATTTCTTGTTATCAAACTATAGTTTTGGCAAGTTGGTTAGGACATCTACTTTGTGCATGAGTAATTTTTCCAACAATTGTTTACAGACAGATTATTTCACTTATATTCACTGTAATACAACTCCAGTGGTTCAGAAGTTTACATACACTAAGTTGACTGTGCCTTTAATTAAACAGCTTGGAAAATTACAGAAATGATGTCATGACTTTAGAAGCTTCTGATAGGCTAATTGACATCATTTGAGTCAATTGGAGGTGTACCTGTGGATGTATTTCAAGGCCTACCTTCAAACTCAGTGCCTCTTTGCTTGACATCATGGGAAAATCAAAAGAAATCAGCCAAGACCTCAGAAAAAGAAATGTAAACCTCCACAAATCTGGTTCATCCTTGGGAGCAATTTCCAAATGCCTGAAGKTACCACGTTCATCTGTACAAACAATAGTACGCAAGGATAAACACCATGGGACCACACAGCAGTGATACCGTTCAGGAAGGAGACGCGTTCTGTCTCCTAGAGATGAACGTACTTTGGTGCAAAAAGTGCAAATCAATCCCAGAACAACAGCAAAGGCCTTGTGAAGATGCTGGAGGAAACAGATACAAAAGTATCTATATCCATAGTAAAACGAGTCCTATATCGACATAACCTGAAAGGCCGCTCAGCAAGGAAGAAGCCACTGCTCCAAAACCGCCATAGAAAAGCCAGACTACGGTTTTCAACTGCACATGGGGATAAAGATTGTACTTTTTGGAGAAATGCCCTCTGGTCTGATGAAACAAAAATATAACTGTTTGGCCCTGTCTCTTATACACATCTAGATGTGTATAAGAGACAGGGGATAAAGATTGTACTTTTTGGAGAAATGCCCTCTGGTCTGATGAAACAAAAATATAACTGTTTGGCCATAATGACCATCATTATGTTTGGAGGAAAAAGGGGGTGGCTTGCAAGCGGAATAACACCTGTCTCTTATACACATCTAGATGTGTATAAGAGACAGTCACAAAATAGATGGCATCATGAGGTAAGAAAATTATGTGGATATATTGAAGCAACATCTCAAGACATCAGTCAGGAAGTTAAAGCTTGGTCACAAATGGGTCTTCCAAGTGGACAATGACCCAAACATACTTCCAAAGATGTGGCAAAATGGCTTAAGGACAACAAAGTCAAGGTATTGGAGTGGCCATCACAAAGCCCTGACCTCAATCCTATAGACAATTTGTGGGCAGAACTGAAAAAGCGTGTGCGAGCAAGGAGGCCTACAAACCTGACTCAGTTACACCAGCTCTGTCAGGAGGAATGGGCCAAAATTCCCTCAACTTATTGTGGGAAGCTTGTGGAAGGCTACCCGAAACGTTTGACCCAAGTTAAACAATTTAAAGGCAATGCTACCAAATACTAATTGAGTGTATGTAAACTTCTGACCCACTGGGAATGTGATGAAAGCAATTAAAGCTGAAATCAATCATTCTCTCTACTATTATTCTGACATTTCACATTCTTAAAATAAAGCGGTGATCCTAACTGACCTAAAACAGGGAATTCTTACTAGGATTAAATGTCAGGAATTGTGAAAAACCTGAGTTGAAATGTATTTGGCTGAGGTGCTTGTAAACTTCCGACTTCAACTGTATAAGTAGCCCTAACAAATAGACATTGAGTTTAATCTGATAAAGCCTAGCCTAGTACACTTTCCTGCACAATACTCAAAATGGCACATATATTTTACAACACAACCAGTTATAAAAAAAGGAATAAACAGCTTAAAAGCTAAAYGTAGCTGTCAGAAGTCCAACAACCAATATGACCTGAGATATGGGGTTTATTACACKRTGTCCTAATTGTATGTAACTGACCTTGCCAGTCCAATCGAGTGCCAGGACTTTCTCATTAATCCAGACCTGGCATTCTTCAGTGACCCAATTTCTGGCTCTGTTACTACAACAGTGGGGAGAGAGAATGCCCTAGCTGGTTCAAAATCAGTCCGGATTTAATATAAGAKGCTACACTTCCTGCACTCTCWGTCTAACCTGGTGTAATGGCTGTTCATAACCCGATCTTAATTGGACCAACAGTCTTTGCCGTCAACAGCTGTGGTTAGAGCGAAAAGGCTAACCCACTTGTGTTATGAATATGTGATGTGCTTTTATTACAGATCACACACCACATACCACTTCCTGCTTCAACTCAGGGCTCGATAGGCTTTTCTCATTAATAAAAGTCATGTCTCTTTGTTTCGCKATCTCTTATTTTTACATCATGGGAAAAATGAAACAAACTGTGTCGTAAGCCAGGTAAATGAACAGGTAAAGTAACAGTGAAAATAAAGATAGACAAGATAGCTGTGGAATGAATTGATAAACATGCTATTTTGTTCCATTAGCGAACTCCCATTCATTTCAACCCCATACAGTGTAAGTTTAGAGGAGATTGTCTCAGATGTTGGCGGGGGGTGACTTTGTAAAGCCAAACTCCAGTCATGTCATGTTTATCTTTTGCCTGAAATCCCCAAACTCTGCATGCACCATTTCCGTTGCATCCCCATTTCATCTTTTGTGTAGAGATGGGAAAGGGGTTGAGAGAGAGGGGGGGTTGAGAGTGAGAGAGAATTAGAGAGAGAGAGAATTAGAGAGAGACAGAGAGAGAGAGAGACAGCTGTTCCTTGTATGGTTAAGGAAGCAGGATTTAAAGTATGGCTTTAGGGTTATTTTGGGTTGGATGGGAAACAGCAGTGAAGACAGGAAACACAGCTGAAGCCAAGGGAGCTGGGGGGGCACAGTCCTTGTTATTCCCCTGGAAGGAGGGTCTAAGGGGAGGGGGTCGGTGTAAGAGACAGGGGGGTAGGATATTGTCGTTTATTGACAGACTTTTTAAAAGTTAACTTCCTGAATGTCCCTCTCTCCTCATCAGTCCACTCCCCCTCCCCCTTCTCTCCCGGGGGGGCTTGGCATTGACAACATGTGACAAGGGGAATCTAGGGCCTATCGAGCAGTGGGAGTCCCAGACAGACAATAGGGCTGTCACTTACCTTTTCCCCTCTGCAGCTGAAAGGGAGGCCCCGAACAATGGCTCCCTCTCAGCTGGAGGTCGCAGTGTCTCCGGCTTTTTGGGAACTCTCCCAGCCAACAAGAGGCATTCATCACTATAGAAACCCTACCTTGACCCCTCACCACTCTCCTTTCTCTTTCACTGCATTCTAGAGAGGTATATGCATGTTCCCCMTTTCTCTCTATCTCCCTCTCTTTCTTTGATGACAATAAAAAACAGTTATATTGTTGCCATGTTTAGGCTTTCATTCCTTTAAAGTTCAACTCCTACCACAAACAGTGAAGCAATMCAAGTTGTGGTGGACMGAACTTGTATTCTCTGTAAGTGGCTAAGGGTACACTTTATGTCAATCAAATGGTTTTAAGGACATTTCTACACGGAGGCCTGTACGAACATCCCAGCTTTACATGGGCCCTGCTGGGGAGAGGGGGATGGGAGGACTGGCATTGAATATTGGATGAAGTATGGAGGGAAGGAAACGAGTGAGGACAGAATGATAGTGTGTGGGCTGTATTGAAGGAGGGAAGGGTAGTATTTGCAGACAATCCATATCAATGAAATCAATCTCTGTATATGTTCAATGTAGTTGAACAAGAAAATTATCATCTGAAGGTTGTTCCTGCAGAAACAAGTAGTGTCCTGTTCATCTGTAATTCCACCAGAGGGCACTACTTTTCACATAATCACAAATTGAGGTGGATAATATAAAATGCAGCCTAAAGTGAATGTCCGTTGTAAATGTAATACACCCAAAAATGTATRTAAACAAGGTCTAAACACAGTCATAGAGATGCAATCAACACAAACGTTGTGTACAGTACCATTTTCTTAATTCCAGTAAAGCATTAACATAACAAATTAGAATGTAGGGAAACAAGTACTGCATCATGAGTAGGAATGATCATCCCATTCCCAGAGATTCTCTGACTGCCACTTGCCATGCTTTTCCCTCTGACGTGGATTTGCTTCCTGTATCTCCAATGCTTTGATACAGCTGAAACATTTACAAGGCATTTGAGAGTTCAAGAGAGTGCCTTTTGAAATGCATGATGCCCCTCCATGTTGCCTCATTCAGAAATGGCCTACTCACACCATCGAAATCCACCCTACATGCATAATCACCCCCTCATTTGCCTTACTATTCTTCATCTGAAATTGCTGTCCAATGACAACTTCTACAAATGGCCGAAGTGAAAACCGGGGTATTTCTTACAACCTATATATGGTCTTCTCCTCTGACAATAGCACAGTAATAAGCATTTTAAAATAGATTGATAATAGCCTATTAAAATAGATTGATAATTGCCTACCCTACACCTTCTCTATTATCAATAGTTTAAATTGCAATAACCATTGGAAACAGAAAAATATAGGATATTGTTTTGYAAGAAAGTCTACTTTTAGAACTCGATTCAATGCTGCTACACACGTTCTGAACAAATGCCGCCTATCAAGCTGCAGACCTGACATGCCTTCAATTTACGTAGTCTAGGCTATGTTAGAACGTTTTGCGTTTTGCGAGTATAAATCGCTCTGGATGAGAGCGTCTGCTAAATGACTTAAATGTAAATGTTGCAATGCCTGAAGTTTTGTCACTGGGATTGTGGCCCGTCCCCTGCAGTTGGGAACAGTTTGATAGCGCAGGGTGTGAATGCAAGCCCTGTAGCTACAGCCAATGAGCTGGGACCGGATACGAGATATCCTCTGAAACAGCAACTGCTTTGTCCCCCCTCACTTCCATATGACGCCATTTACAGCATAAACCCGACCTCTTCTCCGGAAAGAGGAAAAAACAAGAYGAGAAAAACTTGAAACCACCTCAGTGTGCAAGGCAGCCAAACGTTCAACAATTACAGCGAGTATTTTTTAGAACTGTCCAGCCTACGTCGAAGTGCAACAAACTCCAAGGCCGTTGGCTATTTGTGTACACTCAACGGATTCAAAAGTATCGCGTGCGCATTTTCACTTTTCTAATTCACAAAAAAAGTGGAGAGCCAGCAAGCCCCTAGTGATTGATTCGTTTTTGGCACTWTTTCGCCTCGGGTTCTCTCGCAGTGGAATGTATGGCTATGTTTTTGATATCTTAAAATTGGAATCTGGAAATATTGTTTGTAGCTACTTTATCATTGCATTGGATTGTGTGGATGGGATTCCAGATGAATTTAAGCAGGAATAAACTTTCAGAATTTGGAATTTAATACAACAAACGGGGCTGAAGTGGTGCGAACACGGTGAGTTCGTGAAATTAAGTTTGTGCTATTTCAACAACAATGTAGCCTAAATATGRTCGTTACAATGTTTAAAAKTTGTAACATAAGAGTAGCCTTACCAATTCAGTTTTTTGCATGCTCTCGGACTCGGGAGTTCCAACTGCCGACCCGCATTGACTTTCCCCATCCTTTCTCCAACCTTCCCCGTGCAATCCCAGCATTTTCTCATCTGAATAGGCCTACAGCTTCTTGCTCTAAAAAGTAGTGTTTTAGTTTTYCCCCTTCTGAATAACGGTCTAGACATCACCCTCTTATTAAAACAATTGATAGCCTGTCTGTAGATCATGCATTTTGACTAGATAAATTGAGTAAATACAAAATCTGTGAACGGTAGCCTGCACATAAACACATATTTATCGCAGTTGAAAAGTGTTTTTGTTGTTTTATATTCAGAACAAAAATAGAGGGCTATTTTACATTATAGAAGAAAGGTGGAATGATAAAAGTCAATATTTGAATGTTTGGTGGGGCTATTGGCGTTTATGTTAGGCTATTTCATAATAGGACATTTGGGTTTTTACTTTTCCGTCTCGCCTGTCCATTTGTCTATGTAAAGCCCATCTCAAATGTCATGGTCTTTGGGCTCATCCGCTGCCCTACACACGCACACTCAAACAAGAGCGTCATGCACACCATGATGTATCGGGCTAATAATTGCCTCCAGAGTGAAATGACAAATCTWTAGAAATGTTCAATTATGAGTCCCTCGAAACTAGCAATCAGTTGTTTTTCACTCATTTGGAAATGGTGGCAACAAGTCTAAAGTCTCTACCTTCTAGTTATGGAACATATAAGGATGCAAGTTTTGATACACAGTATGCGCATGAAGACATGTTTGAGTGCCTCAACTTTCGTTGAAGTTGTAGACTAGCCYTGTCTCAGCATTGCCTCATGTTCTCTTCCTTGCGTGCTCTTTATTTTCCCTGTATGTATCTCATGTAATAGGAAATAGTTGGTATGTACCTAAGTCCTCCAATCAGAAGGGTTCAGCTGTCAATGTTACTGTCAATTTCCCAACGTACAGAAACATGATCAATCCACTGTTTCATCATGTCAAATCTTTGTTTTTGTTCTCCTATCATATGAAATGGTGAAATGCTGCCTTAGAGGTACAGTTAGGTATATATTATGCTGTTGTTACTTATCACATCCTTTTAACACCAAACAGAAAGTGCCYAAGGTTAGGGGATATGATTGGAATTGGGCATTGGCCTACACTTTTACATTGGAACAGTAATTCTTAATGTGAGGTGTTGATATATTTGTCAAGCAAAACAACTCCAGTTGGTAGCTAGCCAACCCATGTTGCCAAACCCTTATCATCAGTTATAATTTACATAGGGTCGTTTCTACTCAAATGTCACCTGGTCGTCTCATATATATATTTGCCTATCTTTCTCTCCAGGACTTCAGATGTGTTCAATGCCAGCCGGAGGGGTCCTTCTTCAGAGCCAAGATGGAGACCAGTACTCAAAATGGCAGTGGTGGCGGAGGGTCGGCCGGCTTGCTGCGTGCTCTGCGTGACAGCGGGAGGCTACACCGGCCTCACCATGCMCAGGAAGGGCAGCCCGATCCTGGGGTAAACCCCGGCCAGCAGGCCCCTGTGCTCTCGCTGGACCAGATCAGAATCACCGGGAGCAGTAATGAGTACACAGAGGGACCAACGGTGGGACCCATTGTGGTCCCTAGGCCCCCTGGCTCCTTGCCCACCCAGCAGAAGAACGACCTGGTGGTGCCACTGGGCCTGGAGACCAACGAGCAACTGGAGCCCCAGGACCCCAGACCCAACCAGAGGAACTTACTCCCCCAACTTCAACAACTTCCTCAGCCCACACACTCCACAGTTCCCCCTAGGGATGCCCTATCTCTTTCTTCTAGCACAGAGGGCTCCAGAAACAGCCCGAGGACCAGTACAGGCAGCACGTCTTCCGTGCCGAGGCTCCTGGGTAGCCCGGAGGTTAGCGAACAGATAATCAGGACCCAGCCCAAAAGTGTGGAGCTTAAACAGGAGGAATTGAAGCCCCTGGCGAGTACGGACGGAGGGGCGGTGGTGGTCACGGTGCCCGGTGGTGGTGCCCCCGCCGCTAGGGAGGGGCTGCTGGGTAAACACGTCTACCGCTGTGAGGACTGTGGCCGGTGCAAGTGCCAGGAGTGCATGTGCCCGCGCGCCCTGCCCTCCTGCTGGATGTGCGGCCGACGGTGCGTATGCTCGGTGCAGAACACGGTGGACTACGGGACTTGCGTGTGCTGCGTCAAGGGCCTGTTCTATCACTGCTCCAGTGACGACGAGGATACATGCGCCGACAAGCCCTTCTCCTGCAGCCAGTCGCACTGCTGCGTGCGCTGGTCGGCCATGGGCCTTCTTTCCCTGTTCCTACCCTGTCTCCTGTGCTACCTCCCAGCTAAAGGGTGTCTYGCCGCGTGCCAGAGCTGCTACGACCGCGTCAAGCGACCGGGGTGCCGGTGTAAGAACACTAACGTTGTCCACTGTAAGAGTGTTGACTGTAAGCCAACGTAAAGGGAAAGTACCTTGGGTGTTGTGGAGAATCGATGGGGGTTGACAACTTTGGGCAACTGAAACGATCACCTCATCACGTTTTGGCCAAAGTAGTCAGAAGTTGATTGGGGGWTTGGCTAAGCTGAGCTGTTTGACGTGGTTTGTGTCGTTTGTTTTCAGCTATGGTTGTTAATACAGGCTGCTTGATCACCAAGTGTCCTGATTTTGTATTGTTTTAATCRAAGTCCAGAATGTTAGCCCTTTTGACATTTAATACAACTGATATGCTATGGACAGACTCTCCTGACTAACTTGTTTGTGAATAGTAATCGCAAAAGTATGTAAATTAGCAAATGACCTCCTCAGAGATGTTTTATTTTTGTATATATAATATTTCAACTGTGAAAAGCATTCTGCCAAACCAGAGGCACCTTGATGATAGATCCATATATATTATATAATACAATGTTTAATGTTGTACATTCATGGGAATGTATATCAATCATTTTTTATGTTTGCCTTACAAGAGACATTTACACATCTTATCCCTTCAACTCTACTTGTAAATTGTACAGTGACCCAATAAGAAAATCTTTATTTTCTAATTTCAACATTGTTTTAGTGGAAAGAATATTTATTTGAAGTTTTATTATTTTATAAAGAAAATATTTATTTTGAGAAGCATCTTAAAAAAACATCAGCCTGTTCCAAGTACTCTGATGTTGTTGCAAGTTAGGGTGACTAGGGTGTCAAATTGGATGCATATGTTCGCTATGAAATAGAAAAATATATTAACGTTTGAAATTAAACCCTGCTGTTTTTGTCAGTTCTTGTGTATGCATGCCCAATATCTTCAAGTTCTCCCCGGGGTAATGTTTTATGATATCAGATTGGGACACTATCTTTTATTGTCTTGGRATTGTCTCAGCAGGGACTGATATTCCAATGGACACTTTGCCAGCTTKACATTATGGCTTCACTGCCCAGAGCCAATCCTTTGGAATCTACGTAATAACCCAAAATGCTACACTGTCAGAGTCAGAGAAACTGACACTTTACATTTAAATTTTTYCGATCTAGATCGATTAAAAAGCAGAATAATAAGGCAATATGGATTTGAATCAGAACTTATTTATGTATCTTCATATAGGAGAGGAGAATGTTGACTAAACTCAAGATCTACCACCCCTTTACTCACTGCAGCCCTTGTTTAGTTCAGTAGAATGTTTGAGAGAAGTCTGATAGGACATGCCTCTTCTGAGGTATATAGCTGGGGGGGTAGAGCAGAGCAGTAACTCACTAACCCATCCGTGTTTCCTGTGTGCCAGATGGTAGGGAGAAACATACAACCACATGGTCTTATCCCCCTAGCCACACATGTTCCGCAGCTTCAAACTCAAAACTTCAAGCCAGAGACCAAGAATGAGGATTTCTCACTTAGTCTTGCTCTTTACCAAGTTACGTCCCTAGCTATGTTTCCATKAACYTTTCCAGTGATTTTTTGTTGTTGTTGTCGTCGTCGACATTTACGGTTTGCAAAGAAAATACATGTGACAATTGCATGCTGTGGTGCGTTTCCATTGAGCTATCTTGAACTAGCTGGGCTTAATGACATATCACCTAAAACACACTTTTTCGCCAAAAACCTACAGTGTCAAATAACGTGGTTGAACTGTTTCCATTTGGGCAAATTGCGCATTAGGCCTAATAAATTGGCAACAGTCTGTATCCTATGCCCTCCCACCTATTGGTTTCATATCTCAGGTAGCCTGCGAAAGCCTTGATGAAATGCAATAATTGACTAATATTTGCCATATAATTGGATGGTGGAACTTGCATCCAGCCAACCAGARAAGCAAGGCAAAGCAATGAATGAGTTCTTGAAAGTTAGAACAATCCTTGTCCTGCAAAGAAACATGATTTATTTTAATAGTTGAAAACATTTATTTCACCAGCAGTAAGCATTTAGAATTAAATGTGGAGTGGAGCTTTAGAGTTACGTGATGACATCACGTGCCCCGCATACCTTCAAAATGATTATGTATTCTAAAAACACAGTTTCCATCATTTGTCTCAATAAAGAATACTTGTGTAAATGTTATATTTCAGTTTATTTTATTTATTTGCAAACATTTCTAAAAACTGTTTTTGCTTTGTCATTGTAGGGTATTGTGTGTAGATTGATGAGGGACAAACAAAATGTGGGGAAAGTCTGAATAATTTCCAAATGCACTGTAACTTTAGTAACTGCATTAGCTTTAGCCAAGAGAGATCTAGCTTACCATAACTAACAAAAAACAGACATTTTCAGTTCTTAGTCATACTCCAAACCCCTACACTACTCATGATTCCAATTTCCTATTTTGAACTGCCAGACTAGACTGGACCATTTCCCCAAACTGATTAGAGCTATGAAATAAGGAAAGAGCCATACTGTAAGAGTTCACCTCCAAGGGAAACATCTGGCTTTCGTTTAATCATTTAGCTGGGGCTGTGAACTGTTKCTCTGCATTGGGAGGACCATCGATTGTAGCTGTGGGAACACATTATTTGGTTGTCCTCTCCTTCACACACTTAATGGTAACATCGTATCAGAAGTGCTCCCTCAGTCTAAAGCTGACAGGTATAACACTTCATTACTTGTTATAACCAGGTATAAGCCTTTGTCTTATTTTAAGGCTTATGCTATGTTGTGTCTAACAGGGGCTCTTTTTTTAGTCAGGATAATTATGACATAAGAAAACAAGGGGTTCATTCATGCTTACGATAAGTCTTACAATGTGAGTACCTGAAATGTACCACTAATATGTGATTGACGTGTTCCTCGTGAACAAGCAGCAGATGTCCTCACCCATACAGGGGAAAAAGGAACAAAGATAATATTTCTCTGTTGTATTATCAATGGTTTTGCCAGGAATTCCTCTGGTATGGAGTGTTCCTCTAGGCTAGCTGTTTAAAACATAAGCCCTGTCACCGGTTGAAGACAGCGCAGACATGTTTGGAACACGGTATGCATGACGAACGTTGACTGACAAGCCCAGTCTGACCTGCACGCACTTGTTTGTTATTCGTCTCGGAGCTTGAATGACAGTTCGTCTCACCTCCCGCTTTCATATAATTATCCCCTTTCCCCCATTTAATCAGCGGCGGGGGGAAAAAACTCCCATCGGAGTGCATGGGGTTTTTAATGTCACAGTTTGGCAAGGCTTCCCCTTGCCGCTATTGTCTTAATGGTGAATAGAGGGAAAAGGCRGTTGGGGGTAGTTGGGAGGAAGGCCCGCAAAGGGTTAAAGACATCACTTTAAATGACAAAGGGCTAACAGTTTACCCCGCATTCAACCTCATGTATTCATCCTATTTTCTATGGCCTCTACTATTTTGGCTCTCTAAGCCCCTCTCAACTACCTGCCCCTACTTGGTATTCTCGGAGCAACATTTTTTTGAGTTTCATTCAGTATGTGTGTGTGTGTGTGTGTGTGTGTGTGTGTGCGTGTGTGTGTGTGTGTCTGAACGCGCACAAGCATTTCTGGTTGCAGGCAAGGGACACCAGTCGTCAACATGTTATGGGTTCACCAGCAACAAAAGCAGGAATGGGAGGGAAGCTGAAAACTGACACCCTTTTGAAAAGGCGCCATTATGGGTGCATGAGGAGTTCATGATGGCGTGGAATATGGAACTTGCATATTGGAGATGAYGAGAAGTGGGTCAGATGAATAATAGTTGGGTTAACCTGAATACAGGAGCCTACATCCTGGATGTTTCCTTTTCACTGTTACATGACTCTATTAAATATAGCAGACTACTTTTTGTCAGCAATGGACAATGATTTGAAGATGGGAACTGATATCCCCCAATTTCTCAGGGTCCCCCTAGACTCTCAGGATCTTTCATATACCATTTGTGTTGTGTCATCACCAGTGGTCTCAACCGAATAGCCATGATGTCACGTTCTAATGATAAAAACCTGACAAACTACATTTTTCCCCAGGAAACCTACATTTACCACACTACCGCTCCACTCCCACCACTTCCTCCTAAACATGCACAGAAAAACACAGATTGGTTGCTCAGTCATCCAAAAAAAGAAAGAGAGAGAGGGAGATATATAGAGAGAGAGGGTTTGTGTGTGTGTCCCTCATTGCAGCCAGGGACTTGGCAGAGGCAGCGATTGGAGTGGGCCCCAGAATGGCTCTTTGTTGGTTGTAGCCAGGCCCCCGCGCTCCGGCGTTGCTGTGAAGCGGAGTGCTATTGAATCTGCTCACCAAGGCAGAACACTCAACAGGAAGGAAGGAAGGAAGCAGACATTCTTTATACCCCCATTGTCTGACCACTGGGCTTAAGCAATCAAACAGCTATGTGGGGAAAGAGCACAGAGAGAGAGAGAGGGTAAGGAGAGAGACAGAGAGGGTAGGGAGACACACACTCACGCACACACACAAAGGAGAGAGAGAGAGAATTCACCAAATAGGCGGGCTACTGTGGGAGTTAGGGAAGGGGTAGGTATCTGAGCCCTGTCTGTATTCATATATACTTTCTACCAGTCCTCACTTCAACTATCCGCTTCACATAAACATCCTGTATCTTGAAGCTGGGCGAAAAGGATTATATTCCAGAATTTAAATATGAACCATGTTAAGTGGGAGAGAGGGAATGAGACATTTTCAGTGTGGTCACGGAGGAGCTGTGGTTGAATGCGGCAAATTTAGCGAAACACTCCACTAGCCCCATCTGTAAGTCTTTACCGTGGCACCAGCAAGCTCTTTTCAATTGTATCTCAAGCTATTACCATGCACCGTTCCTTTCTGAACGATCTTACAGCTCTACCCAAAGGCCCTACAGACAAGGATTCAGGGTGAGAATGGGATAAAATCCCATAATTGCAGAGACTCTCTCTCTTCCTCTCACACAAGCAAGTAGAACATGTCAAAAACTCTCTATAATGTTGGCGAATTGCCACAGATTGTAGTATCACACTAATGTAACTGATATGAATACATTTTCCTACAAGAACTACACTACAAGATAATAACCTGATTTTGAAATGATTTACTTTAGAAGATTTACTTTTGCATTTACAGTATGTTCAGCAGTGCAGGCCAACTACTATTCAAATCATCCAAAGATCAAAATCAAAAAGTGCTTTTACTCTGTCTCTGACTTGCGGTTGTTCGCATGCCCTTCCTGGAATAGATGAAAGCATGTCAATATGTGACAATGAGCGCTCACAATCTCTCAGAGACCTAGACAGGATACGAGCACTCGAGGACGCTCAACTGGTGTATAAACCTGAGTATCAGAACGCAACACCACGACTCGTGGATTTCACAGAAGCAGAGCTCTTGTTTCCAGAACTGCAGGCAAATGTTTTGGGTGACAGAGGCTCAGTGTTTCGGTTTCTATTACTACCTGACTTCTTTGTTCCATTTCTATTATGTGTGTCTGCTTGTGGGACATCTAAAATGAACTTTCAATGTTTGTATTTAAATGTTAATCACTGCAGGCTGCAGGCCTTATAATAAAAATATACACTGTATAAGTTTCCCATTTATATAATTCACTATCAGTCTGAAATGTAAAGTATTTCCCTTCAAAACACAATTTTACACACTACTGTTGTTAATTGTTATCATGGCGCGTAACCAATCAATTATAGCACAGTTATATAGCTATAGGATATCAGTTAGCCCCATTAGAATTAACTGCGACCAGCTCAAGGGGATTTATAGGGGCAGCCGCGCTGTCAAATCAAAGAAGAGGGCTCTTTAAACTTAGGTAACTGGCGTCACCACGCATTATGTCTTGGTTACACCTCCAAATGAACAATCTGCCTTGAGGCGAATGATTCTGGTAGAGAGGAGGGCAGAGGGAGATAAAGGGGGGGGGGGGCAGACCCTGCCTGCCTGGGTTAATAGATTACCAAAGAGCTGAAGGGAAGTGCCGTTAGCCGGAGCGAGTACTAATGAGTATGGAACTGGAGCAGACAGACGGAGACTGTGTGAATCTGTGATGTGTGTGTGCGTGTTTGTGTGTGTGTGTGTGTGTGTGTGGGGATTTTACAGTTGAAGTCGGAAGTTTACATACACTTAGGTTGGAGTCATTAAAACTTGTTTTTCAACCACTCCACAAAAATCTTTTTTTTCAACCATATCACAAATGTCTGTTAACAACCTATAGTTTGGCAAGTTGGTTAGGACATTACTTTGTGCATGACACAAGTAATTTTTCCAACAATTGTTTACAGACAGATTATTTCACTTATATTCACTGTAGTCAACATTCCAGTGGGTCAGAAGTTTACATACACTAAGTTGACTGTGCCTTTAACAGCTTGGAAAATTCCAGAAAAAGATGTAATGGCTTTGAAGCTTCAGATAGGCTAATTGACATCATTTGAGTCAATTGGAGGTGTACCTGTGGATGTATTTACAGGCCTACCTTAAACTCGGTGCCTCTTTGCTGACATCATGGGAAAATCAAAGATATCAGCAGAGACCTCCACAAGTCTAGTTCATCCTTGGGAGCAATTTCCAAACCCTGAAGTAACGTTCATCTGTACAAACAATAGTACACAAGTATAAACACCCATGGAACCACACAGCCGTCATACCGCTCAGGAAGGAGACGCGTTCTGTCCTCCAGAGATGAACGTACTTTGGTGCAAATGTGCAAATCAATCCCAGAACAACGCAAATGACCTTGTGAAGATGCTGGAGGAAACAGGTACAAAAGTATCTATATCCATAGTGAGACGAGTCCTGTATCGACATAACCTAAGGCCGCTCAGCAAGGAAGAAGCCACTGCTCCAAAACCGCCATAAAAAGCACGATTATGGTTTGCAACTGCACATGGGATAATGATTGTACTTTAGGAGAAATGTCCTCTGGTCTGATGAAACAAAAATACAACTGTTTGGCCATAATGACCATCTTTATGTTTGGAGGAAAAGGGGGACGCTTGCAAGCCGAAGAACACATTCCAACCATGAAGAACGGGGGTGGCAGCATCATGTTGTGGGGTGCTTTGCTGCAGGAGGGTCTGGTGCACTTCACAAAATAGATGGCATCATGAGGTAAGACATTATGTGGATATATTGAAGCAACATCTCAAGACATCAGTCAGGAATTAAAGCTTGGTCGCAAATGGGTCTTCCAATGGACAAATGACCCCAAGCATACTTCCAAAGTTCTGGCAACATGGCTTAAGGACAACAAAGTCAAGGTATTGGAGTGGCCATCACAAAGCCCTGACTTCAATCCCATAGAACATTTGTGGGCAGAACTGAAAAAGCGTGTGGGAGCAAGGAGGCCTACAAACCTGACTCAGTTACACCAGCTCTGTCAGGAGGAATGGGCCAAAATTCACCCAACTTATTGTGGGAAGCTTGTGGAAGGCTACTCGAAACGTTTGACACAAGTTAAACAATTTATTGGCAATGCGACCAAATTCTAATTGAGTGTATGTAAACGTCTGACCCACTGGGAATGTGATGAAAGAAATAAAAGCTGAAATAAATAATTCTCTCTACTATTATTCTGACTTTTCACATTCTGAAAATAAAATTGTGATCCTAACTGACCTAAAACAGGGAATTCTTACTGGGATTAAATGTCAGGAATTGTGAAAAACTGAGTTTAAATGTATGTGTCTAATATGTATGTAAACTTCCGACTTCAAMTGTATGTCTTGGAACTGACTGGGATTCTAATGGTATAGGAATGGGAAGCCCTCCAAAACTACACCTTTGATCAATACAAGGCATCCTAAAACTAAGTAACTAGCTAACCAAGAAGCTAACTAAGAAAGTGGTTAGGTGGATGTTTAAAAACCTATCAAGTTAATGGTTTGGAGCAGGATTTCAGAGGGCTGATGTGTCTGTATGTTAATGTCTCTGTATGTGATTTAAAGAACTAGACACACAGTAGATCTGTACTGAACAAAAATATAAACACAACAGGCAATAATTWAAAAAAATGTTACTGAGTTACAGTTCATATAACGAAATCAGTCAATTGATATGAATTCTTTAGTCCCTAATCGATGGATTTCACATGGTTGGGAATACGGATATGCTTCTGTTGGTCACAGATACCTTCCAAAATTGGCCGTGGATCAAAGAACCAGTCAGCATTTGGTATGACCACATTTTGTCTCATGCAGCGTGACATATGTCCTTTTGCATAGAGTTGATCAGGCTGTTGATTGTCGCCTGTGAAATGTTGTCTCACTCCTCTTCAATGGCTGTGCGAAGTTGCTGGATATTGGTGGGAACCCGAACACGCTTTCTTAAACGTCGATCCAGAGCATCCCAAACATGCTCAATGGGTGACATGTCTGGTGAGTATGCAGGCCATGGAAGAACTTGGACATTTTCAGCTTGCGACAAGGGGCCATGCATTATCATGCTGAAACATGAGGTGATGACGGCGGATGAATGGCACGCAATGGGCTTCAGGTTCTCGTCACGGAAGGTCTGTGCATTCAAATTGCCATCGATGAATTGCAATTGGGTTCGTTGTCCGTAGTTTATGCCTGCCCATACCATAACCCMACCGCCACATCTGTTGACATCAGCAACCGGTTGCCCACACGACGCCATACACGCTATCTGCCCGGTGAGCATTTGAAGGTGAGGATTTGCCCACTGAATTTGGTTACGACACCGAACTGCAGTCAGGTCAAGACCCTGGTGAGAACAACGAGCTTGCAGATGAGCTTCCCTGAAATTCTTTGGTTGTGTAAACCCACAGTTTCATCAGCTGTCTGTGTGGCTGGTCTCAGCTGATTCCGGAGGTGAAGAAGCCAGATGTGGAGGTCCTGGTCTGGTGTGGTTACACGGTGGTCTGCGGTTGTGAGGCCGGGTTGGACGTACTGCCAAATTCTTTAAAACAACGTTGGAAGTGGCTTGTGGTGGAGAGATAACATTTAATTCACTGGCAACAGCTCTGGTGGACATTCCTGCAGTCAGCATGCCAAATGCACGCTCCCTCAAAACTTGAAACATCTGTGGCATTGTGTTGTGTGATAAAAGTGCAAATCAAATGTTATTTGTCACATGCGCCGAATAAAACAGGTACCGTGAAATGCTTACTTACAAGCCCTTATKTAATTGTTTTATTATTTTATTTAACCTTTATCTAACTAGGCAAGTCAGTTAAATGGCCTACCCCGGCCAAACCCTAACCCGGACGACACTGAGCCAATTGTACGCCGCACTATGGGACTCCCAATCACGGCTGGTTGTGATACAGCCCGGGATCAAACCAGGGTCTGTAGTGACGCCTCTAGCACTGAGATGCAGTGCCTTAGACCGCTGTACCACTCGGGAGCCCACCAATTCCCTTAACCAACAATGCATTTCAAGAAATAGAGTTAAGAAAAAATWAAATAAATAAATAAAAAGTAACACAATAAAATGACATAGCACTAACRAGGTTATATACAGGGAGTACCGGTAAGTCAATGTGCGGGGGTACATGTTAGTTGCGGTAATTTGTACAAGTAGGTAGTGGTAAAGTGACTATGCATAGATAATAAACAGCAAGTAGCAGCAGTGTAGAAACAATGTAAATAGTCCAGGTGGCCATTTKATTAATTGTTCAGCAGTCTTATAACATGGGGTAGAAGCTGTTAAGGAGCCTTTTGGACCTAGACTTGGCGCTTCAGTACCGCTTGCCGTGCGATAGCAGAGAGAACAGTCTATGACTTGGGTGACTGGAGTCTTTTACACATTTTTGGGCCTTCCTCTGACTGTTTAATTAACTTCTTGATATGCCACACCTGTCAGGTGGATGAATTATCTCGGTAAAGGAGAAATGCTCACTAACAGGGATGTAAACAAATTTGTGCACACATTTTGAGAGAATAAGCTTTTTTGTGCGTATGGAACATTTCTGGGATCTTTTATTTCAGCTCATGATGCATTTGTATTTTTGTTCAGTATACAGTATATCCCATTTAATGGATTGTCATAATGTTGTCAAATGTGCACAATTTAAACTCTAAATATACCTTCAAGGACACTGACACTAAGACAAACAGCATGTCAGAAGTCACAAGTCATCCCCTGCATCCTTCATCCTTCATACTTCATCCTTCATTCTTCCTCCTTCCAACTCTCCAAATACACACAGCACATGAAGCACGCACTCTGATTAAACAGATGGACAATCAGTCAACCGCCACAACACAATCACTTTAGCGTCGCAATCAAAAAGAACACAGCTAATGTGTGGTGTATTTCGTTCATGTTCCGTGTGGCTGAGTCTATGTTCAGCAAAATCTGTGAGAGCACTAGGTGAAAACGGGGAGGGGTGAGTCAATCATTTACAGTTGTGTGTGCGTGTGTGCGTACGTGCGTGAGTTTGGGTGTGTGTGTGTGTTCAAAAGCACAGGCTCAGGGGGAGAGATTACATAAAGCAGTGTGGGGCTTGCTGGCCCGCCGTCCTGATTGACACRTTGTGTAATAAAAGGCTGACTGTAGCCTTTCAACCCCTCTCTGTCCCAGTTCACAGACAATGGGCGGCTGGAGAGGCAAGACTAATAACAGTCATTTAACATAAATACGCGGCAGGAAGCGAGGCGCTGTGCCGGCAAATCATTAGCCAGTGCACATTTGATGGCGACATCGAGGCGCTGGATGTGCTTTACAGCTTTAGGGGCAATTGTTAAGCAACAATGATCCTCCCGGCCTTGTTAGGGGAGAATATGAATTCTAAATCAATACATAAAGGACCTACTGCGGTAGAGGCTTAAATGCCAGACTAGGATTGGTGTGGGCTGGTTTGGTGTGTGTTGTGTACATGTGGTGGAATGAGGATAAGCTGAACGTTGTTTTGAAGTAATGAAGTCTCTACTGCTGCTTAAATTAGATCTCTGTACCCAGACAAGACACACTGTCCGTGTCTAGCTGGAACATTCTACGAACATGAATTAAAATGATGTCAATGACAAGGCTTTTTAGTAAGTGTGAATTGCCGTGCCCAATCAAACTATTTTGATTTGAGGCTGTTAAAAAAATTAACAGCTGCATATCAAACACTTGGTGAATTTTACTGCCTTCCGCCTATGAGGCTAGGCGCCAACTTCGTCCTCAAAAGTTAACCAAACCMCTTCATCTCAAGGGAGGGATATTGCATTGAACCCTGCTGCTACTTCCCTTTAAAACACACAYAAAAGCCCACTCTAATTACAAAGCATAGATCTTCCCTACTACAATACTTGTGCTTACAAACAATGGTTGGACTTGGAAGATCCATCCAAGAAGTACAGTGCATTCAGAAAGTATTCAGACCCCTTGGCATTTTCCACATTTTGTTACGTTACAGCCTTATTCTAAAATTGATTAAATTAAATCTACACACAATACCCCATAATGACAAAGCAAAAACAGGTTTTCAGATGTTTTTGCTGATTTATTACAAATAAAAAAACTTAAATATCACATTCACATAATTATTCAGATCCTTTACTTTGGAGAAGCACCTTTGGCAGCGATTACAGCCTTGAGTCTTCTTGGGTATGACGCTACAAGCTTAGCACACCTGTATTTAGGGAGTTTCTCCAATTCTTCTCTGCAGATCCTCTCAAGCTCTGTCAGGTTGCATTGGGAGCGTCGCTGCATAGCTATTTTCAGGTCTCTCCAGAGATGTTCGATCGGGTTCAAGTCCGGGCTCTGGCTGGGCCACTCAAAGACTTGTCCCGAAGCCACTCCTGTGTTGTTTTGGCTGTATGCTTAGGGTTGTTGTCCTGTTGGAAAGTGAACCTTCGCCCCCAGTCTGAGGTCCTGAGCGCTCTGAAGCAGGTTTTCATCAAGGATCTCTCTGTACTTTGCTCAGTTCATCTGAGCAGTTCATCCCTCGATCCTGACTAGTCTCCTGGTCCGTGCCGCKGAAAAACATCCCCACAGCATGATGCTACCACTACCATGCTTCACCGTAGGGATGGTCCCAGGTTTCCTCCAGACATGACGCTTGGCATTCAGGCCAAAAAGTTCAATCTTGGTTTCATCAGAACAGAGAATCTTGTTTTTCAAGAGTCCTTTAAGTGCATTTTGGGCCTTTTACTGAGGAGTGGCTTCCATCTGGCCACTCTACCATAAAGGCCTGATTGGTGGTGCTGCAGAGATGGTTGTYTTTCTGGAAGGTTTTCCTGTCGTGGTGGTTCCAATCTTCTTCCATTCAAGAATGATGGAAGCCACTGTGTTCTTGGGGACCTTCAAAACTGCAGACATGTTTTAATACCCTTCCCCAGATATATGCCTCGACACAATATTTTCTTGGGGCTCTACGGACAGTTCATTCGACCTAATGGCTTGGTTTTTGCTCTGACATGCACTGTCAACTGTGGGACGTTATATAGACAGGTGTGTGCCTTTCCAAATAATGTCCAATCAATTGAATGTACCACAGGTGGACTCCAATCAAGTTGTAGAAATAGCTCAAGGATGATCAATGGAAACAGGACACACCTGAGCTCAATTTTGAGTATCATAGCCAARGGTCTGAATAGTTGTCTGAATACTTATGTAAATAAATTATTTCWGTTTTTTATTTGTAATAATGTGCCAAAATCTTGACAAACCTGTTTTCACTTTGTCATTATGGGGTATTGTGTGTAGAATGATGAGGAAAACCTTTATTYATTCCATTTTAGACTAAGGCTGTAACGTAACAAAATGCTGAAAAAGTGAAGGGGTCTGAATACTTTCCAAATGCACTGTATAAATGTGACATTTGCTAATGGTCTTGATGCAGATTTTTGTGCACAGTGACATTTGCATGGGGTCAAAACATGAAAGCAATTGGAATTCAGAAAGGTGCAGTACTATCATTGTATTAGCTCTCTATCAGCGTATCTTGTCCCAGGAACTAAAGTTGTGGGACCTGGCCGCAAAATGTGTTACGGAACTTTTTTAATCAATGTGTTTTTGTTCTTGTTTCCAAGGGGAACAAACAGACAGAGGTACGACAGCTAATTAAAATCTATGCAAATAGTGTTACAGTACTGAAAACTAATTTTGGGTGTTTGTGATCATGCTAATCATTTGGGCTTGTGTTTCCTCGTCGAAAGAAAAGGGGGATCATTCACCTCAATGGTGTCATAAACCTCACGCTTCAATGGATCCATTCAGACCCGGCTTACATATTCAAAATCCAGCAGTGAGATACATGAGGGAATTTGCAAGCCAAACACCCAGTGATGTAACTGGCACAATCCCTTTCCATGATGTAGCCTAAGCAGCAACCACCCAGAAAAGTGGCAACAGATATTTAGTGGAGATAGTGGAGAGACATGAATTGCTAGTAATGCTTTTTTCTATAGCGCTGAATGAAATAGTATTTGAGTCTAACTAATAAGATGGGTCACTGGTATACTTTTATTTACAAAGCCATTTTGGGTTTACTACCTTTTTATTTGGGCATTTTTATTGTTCAGAAATGTGGTGTGTACTCTCTTCGTTCGCTGGACTTTATCCTGCTAACTGTTCCAAATGTCTGAACTGAATTTAGTAAAATAGCTTTTATGTACTCTGAGCCATCGTCTTGGAACGCCTTACAAAATGCATTTAAACTGGAAGAACTTGTCCCGATTGGTATTTTTAAATCACTGATGAATGATCTTGAGACTGATTCCCTGACCTGTCAATGTTTTTAATTTGCTGTTTTATGATTTTGTTATACTCCTGTGAATTCTATGGTTTTTATTAGATTACTTGTAGTTTTTCATGTCGTTTGTCTGTAATTTTGTAATGACTTGGTGCTGCCTATCTTGGCCAGGACGCTCTTGAAAAAGAGATTTCAAATCTCAATGAGCCCTTCCTGGTTAAATAAAATTTAAAAAAATCAGTAAGCCTAAGAAAGGGCTGAAGTTACACAGGAGGAAACAGACAGGTGCATCTGCTAATCATTCATACAGATATCTCATTGATTCTCGCACTGCTGTTAGAAACCCTGACTAACCGCTTCTGCAAAGTCTTCTGAAAATCCATAATGTACTTGCGACTGACGGGATTCAAATGTGGGTCTTTTACATGCCAGWGGAGCACATCCTATGTGTGTCTGACCCTGTAGCCCTTGGCTCAGGTAGCTAATGCAACTCTTCACTGAACTACCTCCAGTACGTTATGCTATAAAATGTACAACCAAAAGCACACAATGTCCAAGATACAGTCCCATGCTGTGTCCGTTTACCAGCCAGGCCCATGATGCAAATGGTCAAGAACCCACACGAGCACACCAAAAGACGGTGACATCTTGAGTGGTTTCCTGTTATGTTATTTTATCAAACCAGCAATTTCCGAAAGGATTTGTGGCTGACTCTTGTGATTCCTCCAGCCACAGCGGAGSYCTGCCCTCAAGCTGGCCCGTATGGGGCTGAATTCAAGCTGGTCCCAATATCTCTGGAGCACATRAAATCATTCATCTTTTGATTTATTTTTAGTGCTGCTGGTTAGCCAGGACAGAAAAGAAGTTCCACTTATGTTGCTATGAGTGTTATTCTCTGTGGCAGATCGTGATATGTTTTAGCTTGACAAACTGGCCATGTATACGGCGTCCATTTTAGGACATCAATGCGGCCTACTATAGTCGATGGGCAGATGAGTTTTAATAGTACCTATATTTAGTGGTAGCATAGAATGTGGCTTGGGGWAGTTCATGTAGAGTTTGTTGTTGTTGCAGGGGTTAATTTCCTTGAATAAATTGTATTCTTTCCCCTCATCCCCTCTCAGTAATATGGTGTTTTTTGTTGGTGTGATGTGCTTGGTGAGACATAAAACTGAAACAGCTGTGCAGCACATTCTCCTCAGATGTACGCATGGCGCTAACCAAGGGAGAAACCTGATGTGTGAACAGATGTGATGAAACCATGTGCAATTCTATCTCATTAGAAACAGCTTGCTCTGAGATAACAGGCTCTGGCTTATTCATGATGTTTGTCAGCAAAGATGTTCTGGCTGAAATGTGCTGCTGCAAAGGGAAAAAAGGAAATACAATTTGATCAAGCAATATTGATGTTTATAAGAATTGGCTGTTGTTACATTTAATATTGATACTTTATTGAAGTATTGGTAGAAAACTCCAATGAACTTAGACAGAATGCCTATTATTAAGTCATTAAGTCATGAATCCATAAATGATCATGGTGGTAAATAACCATAAATGTCCTCTTTCACTGTTTTCCTTGATGCCTTCCTGATTGCCTGAAAGCCCCTTGAGTTTCAGCCATGTTAGCACAGCCACCCGGCCCATGAGTCTCTCCTGACGGGCGGAAATTGATCTCTTGAGCCTGTCACCCAACTATGAGGTGCTGCAAGGCATGGTGTCAGGTTTCTGTGGCGCAGGTGCGACGCTCCGACAACCCGCTGACAGCCGCCAAGGTGAGGTTTGCTCACACACGGCCCCGAAGAAAGACATTTGTCAATGGCAAGGAGAGATTTTCAGCGTGCCTGAGATTCCTCCCAACTCAAAATAAGCAGTGACAAGAGAGCAGGGAGAAAGGAAGCCCCCTTTCTGCCAAAGGTAGCGTCTGTGGAACAAACACAGGTGCAATATTTCACTTGAACAAAGGGCTTATTGTGAGGAAAGGCTATCGGAGAGGTGGATTTTTGCAGTTTATTTTTCCACAAAAAAAAAGATAGCCGTGCGGAGAAACCCCCTTCTTGAAATGTAACATCATCATTGTATTAATGGGGTGTGCACTGTACCGATCTTTGTCGAATAAGCCGCACACTTAAAATGTAATTCCAATGAGAGGGCCAAGGAATGAAATTGCTGGAGTGAAGCCAAGCCAAACAGAATTCCTTCAGCTTGGACTTTCTGCTTGATTAATACAGAACACACAGTCCAGCACTAGGGTTGATTATGTGTAAGTATTCCCATTTACAACCAAATTAAGATACCATTCAAAATATGCAGGCAGGCCTGTCTCCTTGATTGCGCATAGATTGCCTATAGATTCCTATAGAGTGGTGCAGCTATAGGTTGGACTAACATACTGGGGAGACATCTTGTATAGATTCTGTATACTTTAGAACATTTAAAACGCTGGACTAATGTTACAATAATGGTTTGTATGTGAAAGGGACATTTCAAAACCTCAGGATAATAGAATATTTAGTCATAGACGTATCTAATACTTCAGAACATGCATTGCAATCATACGTCATCCATGGAATTCAATAGCTTCTCATAGCTTCACTGACTTACAGATCCACTTACAGAATGTATTGTTTACCTTGATTTTCTCTCCACCTAATCCACGCTGACACGTATTATTCTCTCACTAGAAGTTATACATAAAATACAGGAGGCCTGGAGCTACTGCTGCTGTTGAAATGGCACTGTAAGCCCAAGGAGGAAGTTCCTGTGGTGAGACGGCCCCGTGCGCCTAGGCTGGAAAACCTCTCAACAACTTCCTGTGGTCACCTGGGCTCTGTGACCCAGAAGAAAGGGTTCCTTAGACACCTCCCCACCACCCCCACCAGAAGCCCTGATCCTCTCTGTCCGCCCGCAAGCGAGCCCGCCGACATGTGATTCAGTAGACGGGGAGGAAAAGGGAAAAAGGGCCTCATAAATAACGTCTCGCGCCCTCTGAGTGAATCAGTAGCCCGGGCCTTGGCTGTGACATCCAGGCAGAGCCACGATGAATAGGGGCTTAAGAGAAAATTACTGAGAGAGGAGGGAGGAAAGAGAGGGAGGGAAGGAGGGAGGAGAAAAAATCTCACAGGTACTCTTGTGCTTAATTACTTCATATAGGATAAATATTTCTTCAGCAACTTGGGTGGAGAGACAAAGAATGAGAACCTGTTCTAGGGGAAAGTGATTATGCCATTTCAGGTGTRTTTTAGGCCATATTGGGTAGTCTCATGTTTTGGGGAAATAGTTTCCAGTGAACACTGCTGTCTACCATTGCAGATTGTAGTTTATAACAGATTGACATGGTAGAACACAAACAACACCWAAGCTTACCTTGATGGCATTTGTAACAAAACATTCATCTAAAAATACACATTAGCRAAATCAACTTAAGTTCAATCACAAACGGTACCATCTTACTACGAGGTCTCATCGATTCTARTCTGTTCCAGTTTTAGYCTGCTGTTTRGTGTACAGGCATTKAAAATCAGGGAACCCTTGCAGTCATATGAAAACTGTAACCAATTATGTTCCGACACCATTCACACTCGCGTGGAAACCTAGGGCCCACTCCCTGCGGTTTTAACACTTCCCTTTCCTGTTGAGGCCAGTGATGTTTTCACAGAAAGTCATTATAGGTGTCTGCTCTGTAAGAAACTTCAGGTGAACGTCTCATTGTAATACAGAAAGGGGCCCCAGGAAGCCATGTTTTATTTCCCATGTCACACGTCCATGTACAAGTTGATATAGACTACTAGCTGGTTGCACAACCATATTTATCCAAATACATTGGCTGGTGGAGCTGTAGTCCCCATAGAATTGCAGTGAATGTGGTACTTAAAGTCCTGAACCMCACTGTGTAGCCTAGACAAGAACCAACAGATTGTTGAGTAACCATTGGCCATATAGTCCCAAGCCGGAGAAACAAAAACATAGTGTACAGTAGGTCCAAAACGAAGACCTTGTGTTTTTCTTACTGTCCCACCATGCATTCTCTCATGTTCCAAAATGGCAGACTCAAAATAGGGACAAACCAGATTCTAGAACATTCTAGACAGTGAGACTATACTAACAATGACATGGATTGTTAATGTGCTATGGAGAGAGAGAGAGAGAGAGAGAGAGAGAGAGAGAGAGAGAGAGAGAGAGAGAGAGAGAGAGAGAGAGAGAGAGAGAGAGAGAGAGAGAGAGAGACAAGCCTGGGTGCTGCCAAGCTGTATGCCTGCCAAGTGTTGGTCCGATGGGCTGGTGTTGGGCGCCGCTAGTCACGGTGGGGGTTGGGGTGACAGTTACAATACAGAGAATGACATTAGAGGCCAGTGCATTGGCCCGCCATGTGCTCAATACAATCCCAGTTAGATCTTCACTTAAGTTGGCTCAAGTGGGCATTGAAGATGTTCCATGGCATCTTTTGGCCCATGACAACTGCCAACTGATAATTACTTCTAAGCCAATTATGAGCAAGAGAAAAATACAATGGACCTTTTTCTTAGGGCTAAGAGCATAATGTATGTACGTACCTAGCTTAGCAATTATGGTGAAGGCTACACCAGGGGTAGGCAACTAGATTCAGCCACGGGACGATATTTGTCAGAGCGGATGGTAACAACGCAAATTGACCACAACTAATCCCAAAAAGAGATTGTATTTAAAAAATAACAATCATTTCTTAACCTTCATTACATTGAGACACGATCACGTCTCTTTTTTTATTCGTGGGAATACTTGGGAACAGATTTCCTGAATGTTACATTTTTTTGCTGTATTCCTTGTGATTTTACACAATTATTGCTTTATTGTATTCTTTACAAAACAAAACAAAATAAACCTTGCCGGGACGATTTTGTCCTGCGGCCCACCTGTTGACGACCCCTGGTCTACGCTCTCAACAAACTACAGAACCTGAAGCTACCTGCRATACCCTCAAGCAACCTCTGTAACCATTTAGGGATGATGTTAGCAAAGCTTAGTCTATAGTTAATCAGACAATGTTACACTGTGAAATACAGGACTATCAGATTTACCTTTACTTTGGCTACTCGAAGCCTCTGCTCCCAGAATAGGAAGTCACTTATTAAGAATCAACTCCACTGGTGCCAAGCTAAGCTTTTTGGTGCCACTTCTCTGATTCAAAAAGTCCTAGCCGTGTTTCTTGGAAAGGGTGCAAGTAGGGGGGGCGATACTCGTACATGCCTGGAATATTAGTTAGCTCTCTATTCACTTAAGGGGTGGGTATGGGCAAGATAAAAACTGCCGGCGAATAGGCTTGATGCTGATCGCATTAATGCACTAGGGTTTGGGGAATGGAGGAGAGAGCAAATGATTGAAAGTGCTTCCAGAAAGTTTGCCGTTGCTATCGACAAAGCAGCCTCTGTTCTTCTTTTGCAACCCCCATCCCTTCTCTCCCCCCAAACCCCCAACCATGACCCCTTTCCCATTTCATGGTCCCCCCACCTTTTCTTGCTCTCTTTTTACTCTCTCTCTCTCTCTCTCTCTCTCTCTCTCTCTCTCTCTCTCTCTCTCTACCCACCCTCTCCTTCTCCTCTCTCTCTCTCTTTCGGATGCAAGGAGCAGGAAGAGGGAACCCAGCCAAGCTCTGTCCGAGCAGAGGGGATCCTAACTGGGGCCCGGGGCCAGGGGCACTGTTTGGGATATGGAGGACGGGGGGGAATTAAGCATGGATGAGTCGGAAGAGGCACAGGGAGGGAGGAGAGGATGGAAGGCAGAAAAAAGAAGGGGAAAAGTGGAAAGAGTTGAGTTGGAYRGGGAAAGGGGGATGAAGGAAGGATATTWGAGGAGGATGAGMGATAAAGATATAGAAGAGTTGGATGTGGYAGAGAAGAGGATGGGGCGAAGAAGGAGAGGAGGGGAAGGGGGATTGCAGGTCAGGGCATGGAGTTGGAATACATTAAGTTCTGCTGAGGTACAGAATGGCACATTGTTAACACGGACAGACAGTCAGAACAATCCAGGCTTTGTGTCCCATGCTGGCATCTCTTTCCCTCTCTCTCTCTCTATCTCTGTGTGTGTGTGTGTGTGTGTGTGTCTGAGTGTGTATGTGCAAGCAGGCATGCGTGTTTGCATATTAGATTTGGGTTTTTTAGGTCTAAAAGGAAAGTAGCATAATAAATAATAACAGCTACTGTCTCAATACTTACCTTGTTCTAACGTTTTGCATGAATGTCATCATCACCACTAACCCAATAACATCTTTGTATGCCTGGTGATTGCATAATGCAACTTCAATTTTCCAGCTATTTTATCACCCTGTCCCCAATGATTCCCTTGTCATAGCAGATTTCATCTGAAACAATGTCTGYCAATGCCTAAGGCAAATGTATAGTCAGTTATTATAACCCTGAACTAGCCATTGTGTCAATGAGTCCAGGTAGCCACCGTAGCCCACTTCTGATCAATGGTATGACATTCTGAAATGTATGGCTCTAGMATGCCTGTCCAAGTCCAACCACAAACATGTTATAAAGTTATGAGAGTAACCTCTGACCCTTCTCCAGGCACAGTGACATCACCCCTGTGATTCTGAGGAGACTAGCACGCAAACAAGCTCATCTCCTGCTCTGCTCTGGGCTGACTCGTTCGGTTCCTGTAGTGTGGTACCAATTACAATGGAGCAGACCTGGGTTCAAATACTAYTTGAAAGCTTTTGAGAGTTTGCTCTTGCCTGYCTGGAGGGAAAGATGGGCTTAGGTATCCAGCTATGAGACTATTATATTGGTGCATTAAGCCAGGCAAGCTCAATCAAGTACAGATAAAGTATATGAAGTTATTTCAAATAGTATTTGAGCACAGCTCTGGAATGGAGCCTATTCCCTGCCATGKCTCGGAGAACAATACGCCCCTGATCTAGTTAAACTCACTCCACGTGTCAGCATTGTGAAACAGTATTTCTGATAGTGTAAATCAAACCAGATACKCTCTGGTCGATCTGCCAATACAGATTGGGGATGCTGTTTGGTTTTGAGAGAGCACTAAATAGCAGCAACAACTGGACTGAAACAAGTGTGAAATGTTATTGTTTGGAGGAAAATGTAGGCTAAGTTTCCTTTTTGAAGCAATCTTGAGAGAAACGTAGAGCTCCCTTGCTGCATTTCTTGTGTGTGACATTGTGATTGTATACTATATACAGTATGTATATGGGTCAAAAGCAGATTGTTTGATGAAAGGAATGTTGAGAATGAAGCGAATATTGTACTTATTTTTTCTCAGAGAGAACACAAACTTGTGCATTACGTMCTCTGTTTCTTAKCAAACATGGCACTTCGTTTTGTTGGCAACACTATTGGCCAAAAAGTAATCATAATTGGCATAACTATCGTCGGAGGTGCCAARTTGTATTTTCCACCACTTTTCATCCCTATGTTGCGTGAAGATGTTTTGAAGGGTCAACCCCTTTCAGTGTTTGCCCTTTTGTTTCCTGGCACAATCTGCCTTTTTGCCATTTGGCTGGGATTCTCAGTGTAGATTTGACTTATAAACCCAGATTACAGGCTTATAATTCATACTCAATTCCCTCAGGAGTATTTCTCCTTGTTTGCATATCCCTTGRGCTGTATGAAATGGATTTATTATCAGAAATAGATGCCAAACTTCAGATTTTTGTGTGTTGTAATGTGTTTTGGTGTTGAAATGACAGATAGGAACCTGATGTTGAACACCTTTCTTAATAGTATTCGGAAAGTATAATAAAATAAATGCTTCTGTAGTTATGGTAAAATTGATTGACCCAGGTACACAAGAGGTCACAAGAGGTCAAAGTTTCAGTGAAGGGCCAACCAGGAGATCCTGTCWGTCTCCACTTCCTGTTTAATGTCCTTGCCCCCTTGGTCTATTGTGAGCCGGACAACATGGCCCCACACCATTGTTGTTCTGTTTTCATTTTCATAAACACGTAAAAGATTAAATGGGTCTCTTTCACACTGGGTTGGATAAATATTTCCTTCARAAAGTATTAATTCCCTTGACTAATTCCACATTTTGTTGTRTTACAGCCAGAATTCAAAATGGATAMAAATATATACTTTTTTCTCACCCTTATACACACAATACCCCATAATGACAAAGTGAAAACATTYTTGCAAATGCATTGAAAATGAAATACATAAATATCTAATGTACATACATATTCACACCCCTGAGTCAATACATGTTAGAATCACCTTTGTCAGCGATTACAGCTGTGATTCTTTCTGGATAAATCTCTAGGAGCTTTCCACAGCTGGATTGTACAATATTTGCACATTTCTTTTCAAAATTATTCAAGCTCTGTCAAATTGGTTGTTGATCATTGCTAGACAACCATTTTCAGGTCTAGCCATAGATTTTYAAGTAGATTTAAGTCAAAACTGTAAGTCGACCACTCAGGAACATTTACAGTCTTCTTGGTAAGCAACTCCAGCAGTGTAGATGYGTTTTAGGTTAATGTTCTGCTGAAAGGTGAATTAATCTCCCAGTGTCTGGAGGAAAGTAGACTGAACCACTTTTTCCTGTAGGATTTTGCCTGTGCTTAGCTCCATTCCATTTATTTTTWATCCTGAAAAACTCCCCAGTCCTTAACGATTACAAGCATACCCATAACATGATGCAGCCACCACTATGCTTGAAAATATGRRGAATGGTACTCAGTAATACCAGTCATTTAGGTTAGTATTGTGGAGTAACTACAATGTTGTCGATCCATCCTCAGTTTTTCCTATCACAGCCATTCAACTCTGTAACTGTTTTAAAGTCACCGTTGGCCTCATGGTGAAATCCCTGAGCAGTTTTCTTCCTCTCCGCCGGCAAATGAGTTAGGAAGGMCSCCTGTATCTTTATAGTGACTGAGTGTGTCGATACACCATCCAACGTGTAATTAATAACTTCACCCTGGTCAAAGGGATATTSAATGTCTGTTTTYTTTACGCATCTAACAATAGGTGCACTTCTTTACGAGGCATTGGAAAACCTCCCTGGTCTTTGTGGTTGAATCTGTGTTTGAAATTCACTGCTTGACTGAGGATTACAATTACAGATAATTGTATGTGTGGGATACAGAGATGAGATAGTCATTCAAAAATCATGCTAAACACTATTATTGCACACAAAGTGAGTCCATGCAACTTACTGTATTATGTGACTTGTTAAGCACATTTTTTAACACACTTGTTAAGCAACTTACAGTATTTAGGCTTGCCATAACAAAGGGGTTGAATATTTATTGACTTTGAAGACATTTCAGCTTTACATTTTTAATCATTTATAAACAATTTGAAAAACAAATTCTAGGCCAGTGACACATCTGAATTTAATCAATTTAAAATTTAGGCTGTAACACAACAAAATGTGCAAAAAGTAAGGGGTGGGAATATTTTCTGAATTCTTTGTGTGTGTGTGTGTGTGTGTGTGTGTGTGTGTGTGTGTGTGTGTGTGTGTGTGTGTGTGTGTGTGTGTGTGTGTGTGTGTGTGTGTGTGTGTGTGTGTGGTGGTGTGTGTGTGTGTGTGTGTGGTGTGTGCATATGTGCTGTGTGCATGCATGCATGTGTGTTTGTTTCTTGATGAGCGCTTGCATGCGCTTGCATCCGTGTGTATGTGTGTGTGTGCGAGTGTGATTTCCTGATGCAACCCTGCAGCCCTGCTTCCAGATGCAGCCAGATCTCCTACTGGGCTGTTTAAGTGTCAGCAAAGCTCTGACGTCTACCCTGCTGTTCACAGGCCCTCATAATGAGACACAGTAGATGAAAGGAAATGGAGGGATGGGGCAGGGATGGACCCATGGAGGATAAGGGAGGATGGGGTAAAGAGGGGTCAGTATTGAATAATGGAGTGCCAGTGGTGCAGGAAGCGAGAAGGCCTTTTGGAGCCAGGTGAGAATACTTKTCAGAATTCATGATGGATTGAACTGATACTGATTCAGCTGATTTCTGTCAAGTGTATAACTTTGGSGGTATTTGGTATTTAATTAGGGTCCCCAGTAGCTGTTGCCATAGCAGGGCTCCAAATAAAACATGAACTAATACAGACCATTAATAGACAAGAACAGCTCAAGGACAAAATGACAAAATGTATATACAGTACCAGTCAAAAGTTTGGACACACCTACTCATTCAAGGGTTTTTCTTTATTTTTACTATTTTCTAGATAGTAAAATAATAGTGAAGACAAAACTAGGAAATAACACTTTATTTTTTATTTTTTACATGTAACCTTTATTTTAGTAGGCAAGTCAGTTAAAAAAAAAATCTTATTTACTATGACGGCCTACCCCGGCCAAACCCAGACAACGCTGGGCCAATTGTCCGCCACCCTATGGAACTTACAATCACGGCCGGATGTGATACAGCCTTGATTTGAACCAGGTACTGTAGTGACGCGTCTTGCACTGAGATGCAGTGCCTTAGACCGCTGTGTGCCACTCGGGAGCCCATAAGGAATCACGTAGTAACCAAARAAKTGTTAAACAAATCAAAATATWTTTTATATTTGAGATTATTCAAAGTAGCCACCCTTTGCCTTGATGACAGTTTTGCACACTATTGACATTCTCTCAACCAGCTTCATGAGGTAGTCACCTGGAATGCATTTCAATAAACATGCATTGTGAAAAGTTAATTTGTGGAATTTCTTTCCTTCTTCATGCATTTGAGCCAATCAGTTGTGTTGTGACCAGGTAGGGGTGGAATACAGAAGATAGCCCTATTTAATAAAAGACCAAGTCCATATTATGGCAAGAACAGCTCACATAAGCAAAGAGAAATGACAATCACTAATGTAAGACATGAAGGTCGGTCAATCCGAAAAGTGCAGTCGCAAAATCCATCAAGCKCTATGATGAAACTGGCTCTCATGAGGACCGCCACAGGAAAGGAAGACCCAGAGTTACACCTGCTSCAGAAGATAAGTTCATTAGAGTTACCAGCCTCAGAAATYGCAGCCCAAATAAATGCTTCACAGAGTTCAAGTAACAGACACATCTCAACATCAACTGTTCAGAGGAGACTGCATGAATCAGGCCTTCATGGTCGAATTTCTGAAAAGAAACGTTAGAATGTGGAAATCTGTCTTTTGGTCTGATGAGTCCAAATGTGARATTTTTCGTWCCAACCGCTGTGTCTTTGTGAGAAGCAAAGTCGGTGAATGGATGATCTCTGCATGTGTGGTTCCCACTGTGAAGCATGGAGGAGGAGGTGTGATGGTGTGGGGGTGCATTGCTGGTGATACTGTCAGTCATTTATTTAAAATTCAAGTCACACTTAACTAGCATGGATACCACAGCGTCCCATCTGGTTTGCATTTAGTGGGACTATCATTTGTTTTTCAACAGGATAATGACCCAACACACCTCCAGGCTGTGTCAGAGCTATTTGACCAAGAAGAAGAGTGATGGAGTGCTGCATCAGATGACTTGGCCTCCACAATTACCCTACCTCAACTCAATTGCGATGGTTTGGAATCAGTTGCACCACAGAGTGAAGGAACAGCAGCCAAGAAGTGCTCAGCATATGCGGGAACTCCTTCAACACTGTTGGAAAAGCATTCCAGGTGAAGCCTGTTGAGAGAATGCTAAGCGTGTGCAAAGCTGTTATCAAGGCAAAGGGTGGCTACTTTGAAGAATCTCAAATATAAAATATATTTTGATTTGTTTAACAATTCTTTGGTTACTACATGATTCCATATGTGTTATTCATAGTTTTGATGTCTTCACTATTATTCTACAATGTAGAAATTAGTAAAAATAAAGAAAAACCCTGGAATGAGTAGGTGTGTCCAAACCTTTGACTGGTACTGTATATCAGTGCATACACAGTGCATACACAATATCTAGGTCAAATATGGGAGAGGCGATGTGCGGTGAGGTGTTGCTTTATCTGTTTATTTAAACCAAGTTTGCTGTTCACTTGAGAAATCTTTGATAGGAGTTCCATGCAATCATGGGTCTATATAACACTGTATGTTTTCTTGAATTTTGGTGACTGTGAAAGACCCCTGGTGGAATAAGTGTGTGTGTCAGTGCTGTGTKTAAGTTGACTATGCAAATATTTTGACATTTTCAACACATTGTTTCTTATAAAAACAAAAAGTGATGCAGTCAGTCTCTCCTCTACCTTTAGCCAAGAGAGATTACCTTGCATAGTATATTAGCCCTCTGATTACAGTGAAGAGCAAGACGTGCCGCTCTGTTCTGGGCCAGCTTCAGTTTTTCTAGGTCCTTCTTTGCAGCACCTGACCATATGACTGGACAATAATCAAGATAAGATMAAACTGGAGCCCCACAGGACTTTATGAAGTGTGATGTCGAAAAAGCAGAGCATCTTTTTATCACAGACAACAGACCTCTCCCCATCTTCACAACCACTGAATCAATATATTTTGACCGTTACAGTTTACAATTCAAGATAACAGCATGTAATTGAGTCTCCTTAAACTTGCCCTACAGCCACATTATTCATTATCAGATTCAGCTGAGGTCTAAACTTCGGGAATGATTTGTACCAAATACAATGCTCTTAGTTTTAGAGATGTTCAGGACTGGTTTATTACTAGCAACCCATTCTAAAACTGACTGCAACTCTCTGTTTAGTKTTGTAGTGATTTCACTAGCTGTGGTTGCTGACAYATATAAGATTGAATCATCAGCGTACATAAACACACAGGCTTTGTTTAATGCCAGTGGCAGGTCATTGGCAAAAATAGAAAAGAGAGGGCCAAGAGAGCTGCCCTGCGGTACACCACACTTAACATTAGAGAAGCTTCWTTTAAAGAAAACCCTCTGTGTTGTAATATAACATGTTGAGTTCCCCTCTCTATAAGCATCCTGAAAGTCTGTTGTTAATTTGTTTTACAGAGAAATAGCACTGTATCTGGTCAAACACATATTTTACAAAATGCCTAAGTTTTCCTACTTTGCCAATGAAATCGTCATTAAAGTAATTGGCAACATCAAAAAGTTTTGTGACAAATGAGCCATCTGATTCAATGAAAGAGTTGAATTAATCTTTCTGCATATAATTTTCATCCTGGGGGGATGGGTGAATGGGCAGTTTTATGTACCGTTTTTACTGTAAAATGTGTCTGTGATTAAAAAAAGCTATGGCTTCAAAATCCTGTTACTTAACATTTGATGCGATTGAAATAATTTGAAACAAACAAAAAATGTGTCTTTCCTAAAGCTGCCTGTGGGCTGGACACCATCCTAGTGCGGCTGAACCTTAGTGGAGAGACTGTAGCGAGATAAGCAGGTGGTTCTTATCTCCAAGACCCTGTACCGTGGGGACACTCACTGCATTGTGCTCCTGCTGGCTTGCCAATTAACCAACATCTGCTGGGAGGACAGGAGACATACTCATCCACGGGGGTGTATATGGCATAGTAATGCATGATGTCTGTCTGCTATGAGGCTGGGGCCTCATAGCCAGGAGTTCAGGAGTTCAGGGCATCAATATATAGGGTTACTGCAAACATCCTGACTTTCCTGAATGGTTACATTACGATTTCAGATGACTGCCGTTCGGTTTATCTAAGGCTCAGTCCCAATACCCTCCCTTAGCCCTACCACTTAGGCCTACCCCTCCCCTCCACCAATTTGCCTCTACAGACCWCTAAGTTGGCCCTTCAAAGGAAGTTAATCGAAATGCAGACTTCCTATCGAGTGGTTCCCAAAACTCCCATGAAGCTCTGTGACTCTAGGCTGGACCTTTGCTTCAGAACAGATGGCTGACAAAAATACTAGGATGGAAGCAAATCTAAGTAATTATATCTTCATAATTAGTCATWAAAAAAAATTCAGTGAAGAAGAATATTTTTGTTTATGTAGAGACAAAAGATTATGCATATAAAATTGCTATTTAACAAGCTATCTGACTAGATAACATTAGCCAGCTAACTATATATTTTTCCTGCYMTATGGGCGTTTGACATTTGTATGAATTGTAATTTGTGTTATTTAATATTTGAGGGATTCCTGAGMAAACCAGGCTGTCATCTTGTGAAACCCAGTGGATGTAAAGTATCTAGCTAAAGCATTTACTACAAATGTAATAAAAATGTATTAAGCTTGCCTTGCTGTTCATTAAAAAAAATCTAAGTCAATCACTTGTTATTGTTCTTTTTTGAAGTAATATTAATGTTAGAGATTGAAGATATTTGTCATGCAATGCAGCAGAAGCAACTTAGCTCTTTTCTTGCTTATCGTGCAGTGGAGGATAGAAAGAGCTGTATGCCTATACAGTGGCTTGCAAAAGTATTCACCTCCCTTGGCATTTTTCCTATTTTGTTGCCTTACAACCTGGAATTCAAATGGATTTTTGGGGGGTTTGTATCATTTGATTTACACAACATGCCTACCACTTTGAAGATGCAAAATMTTTTTTCTTGTGAAACAAACAAGAAATAAGACAAAAACAGAAAACTTGAGTGTGCATAACTATTCATCCCCCAAAGTCAATACTTTGTAGAGCCACCTTTTGCAGCAATTACAGCTGCAAGTATCTTGGGGTATGTCACTATAAGCTTGGCACATCTAGCCACTGGGATTTTTGCCCATTATTCAAGGCAAATCTGCTCCAGCTCCTTCAAGTTGGATGGGTTCCGCTGGTGTACATCAATCTTTAAGTCATACCACAGATTCTCAATTGGATTGAGGTCTGGGCTTTGGCTAGGCCATTCCAAGATATTTAAATATTTCCCCTTAAACCACTTGAGTGTTGCATTAGGAGTATGCTTAGGGTCATTGTCCTGCTGGAAGGTGAACCTCCATCCCAGTCTCAAATCTCTGGAAGACTGAAAAAGGTTTCCCTCGAGAATTTCTCTGTATTTAGTGCCATCCACCATTCCTTCARTTCTGACCAGTTTCCCAGTCCCTGCCAATGAAAAACATCCCCACAGCATGATTCTGCCACCACCATGCTTCTCTGTGGGGATGRKGTTCTTGGGGTGAACATACCTTTTTCCTTAATGGACAAAAAGCTCAATTTTAGTCTCATCTGACCAGAGTACCTTCTTCCATATGTTTGGGGAGTCTCCCACATGCCTTTTGGCGAACACCAAACGTGTTTGCTTATTTTTTTCTTTAAGCAATATATTTTTTCAGGCCACTCTTCCGTAAAGCCCAGCTCTGTGGAGTGTACAACTTAAAGTGGTCCTATGGACAGATACTTCAATCGCCGCTGTGGAGCTTTGCAGCTCCTTCAGGGTTATCTTTGGTCTCTTTGTTGCCTCTCTGATTAATGYCCTCCTTGCCTGGTCCATGAATTTTGGTGGGCGGCCCTCTCTTGGCAGGTTTGTTGTGGTGCCATAGTCCCTCAATTCTTTAATAATGGATTTAATGGTGCTCCGTGGGATGTTTAAAGTTTTGGATATTTTTTTTKAACCCARCCCTGATCTGTAATTCTCCACAACTTTGTCCCTGACCTGTTTGGAGAGCTCCTTGGCCTTCATGGTGCTACTTGCTTCGTGGTGTTGCAGACTCTGGGGCCTTTCAGAACAGGTGCATTTAAACTGAGATCACGTGGCAGATCATGTGACACTTAGATTGCACACAGGTGGACTTTATTTAACTAATTATGTGACTTCTGAAGGTAATTGGTCGCACCAGATCTTATTTAGGTTGGGTGAATACATATGCACGCACCACTTTTTCGTTTGTTATTTAAAAAATAATAATTTAAACAATTYATTTTTTAAATTTCACTTGACCAATTTGGACTATTTTGTGTATGTCCATTACATGAAATCCAAATARAAATCCATTTAAATTACAGGTTGTAATGCAACAAAATGGGAAAAAACGAACAGAGGGATGAATACTTTTACAAGGCACTGTAGCTATGTAGCATATCTGTGTACGGGCCCTAAAATATTTGGTATAAATATTAGCTCAGCACARTGCCTTTCATGGCTTCCACTGGTTAATCATTAATCCCTAGGAAATTGCAGAAAAACACTGTTACCTGTCAAACTGCTATTATGGAATGAAGGTCCTGCTTYAGTACTATCCCACATTRAACCACAGCCAGATGATGGGTGCATTACGGAACATTGTTGTTTTGCTGTCCTTTCATTTGTTGCATGARAAATATAAGGAAAGYTTTTTCTGGCGCCAGTACAGGCATTGTGCTGGCGGCAGAATTGCGTGGTAGGCTATCCTTTGGTGGCTTCTACTGTGYGCGAGTGATGTAGTGATGTCCCATTCTCTAGGGTTATGCATCTCTCCCTACCACTAGTTGCTCCATTTGAGGGACACTCCCCCACCCAGGGACGCTCGAAAACAAGTGGGAGGGCTAAGGGGAGGTATTGGGATTTAGCTTAAAAAACAGACGGCACCTATGCATCACAGTGACGTGCCATGCTTCCCTTCAACAGTTTGATAAGTGGAAAATGAAGGGTGGAAATGAACCTTAAGTTGGTTTATGGMGCTTTGGCCGCACATAATCGCTGGCCCCAATCATTACCGCAATTAATCTCTGAGAAAACTTGTCAAATTATTAATAGGGCCCTTAAGTGATGCAACTCAAAGCCTGCTGTTGTTCGGACACGGAGAGARCATGGGGGAGAATGTGTTTGCTGAGAAAACATGGAGGGGTTGCTCGCTAAACACGAAAGAGTTAAAGCAGGTTTCACTCTCACTCCCCTCTCCCACTTTCTCTCTCTCTGCTTCTCTCCTTCCTCCCTCCGTCTCACTCTTCCCCACTCCCTCTCTCTGGCCCCAGGCTGTGGGTGAAAGGCGGTGATTGAGGCCTTTCATGCCAGGCTAACACTGCAGTCCACTGTGTGGCCCAGATGGAACATTGAGCCAAAGTGGCCGCACCATGGTAGATGATTGGCCAGTGCCATTTAAAACAGGCAGCATACTCCAAACATCACCTGACACCAGCTGGACTTGTGTCTTTTCACCTATATTGACCACTTTAGTTTCAGTAYATTATATTTTGTTGAATTTGAGCATGGTACTGTTRAATCCCAATGGAGGATTACAATAGCAATGCCATGGTGCAAGGCCAACTTTGTTCTCATTTAGAGTTGTTGGTTAAGATTAGGTTGCAGGAGTTAGGAAGAACTGATCCTCAGTTACAAAGACAGAAACAACTGCAAAAACTGTGTTCCATTTCAACCTCAGTGAAAGGAACATTATATCCCTCAGCCTGTAWCCCACCTATCATCAATTTATAKACTTTTTTWWAACAAGATTCCTTTTAAAGGGCAGGTTTAGCACTCAGTCGTAAGTTGTGTTGAGGTGTGAGTCAACACAAGCAGTACCATAAATGGCTTTCCTGTGTATTTGTGAAATATGGGAGCCCATAAAATAGCGGAAGTCCTCCACTGTATTAGCTAAGTGCAAAATAGCATTTATTATGCAGAGGACAAATTGTCTTGCATGGTGTGCTTCAAGAGAAATATGCCAAGATAGGCAGGCGAAGATGAAACATCACTATATTGCCAAATAGGAAATATTATCAAATGCAGACAATGTGCCAGAGCTCTCAAATGCGTAAAACTTGCATAGCTCTATAACTATGCAATGTGCTCTTTGAAAGGGTAGTCTATAGGACTTAGAGAAAACAAAGGGGGAGATGGTTCGGTAATCTAAAATATAGGGGCTTACTTATCCAATCAAGGCACTCTTTAATGAGATGTCGAATGCACGTTAGATCAACATCTGTTTGTATAAATGTGTTTGAAAGGAATGATATTGTATAAATGTGTTTGAAAGGAAGGATATTCTCTCTGTGTGCCTACAATACATCAAACTCTACAGTAGGAAGCCTTGTCATTTGGGGTGTGGCTGAAAGGGTCTGGTCTGTAAGTGGGGCAATACTACTCAACAGGTTGGCCAGGTGGCACCCTCCAAAGAATGTCAATATTTGCAGATGCTGAGCTGATATCTCGCTCTGCTGCTGGATGGATGACTCAACAGACAGGAGGTAAATGATGTGGAAGGCAAACAAGAGAAAAGCAACAGTTACATTGGGGTTCCGGAATTGGAAACATGTCTTTGGTTGTTTCGTGAACCCATCCTCAAGATGACTCAATGCGACTGACTGAAACAAGCTCGTCATCGAAAGCACAGAAAAGCGGCCCTGCTTTTTTTGTGCGTAACGCTGTGTACTCTAGGGCCGGCACGAGCAGAACTGTCTGTATCGTATGTCTCTCGCACATCCTAATACAAATATTGTGTGGCAGTTGCCACGGCGACAGCTCAGCAACAGCTGGTTTGATTCACTTCATGTAGAACCYGTTCCTGATGGAGCTCTGCCAGAACAACTCTTCTATGTGGGKCTAGAAGTGACACATAATATCTGTGTATTTGTATCTGTTTAACATGTATTGTATGTTTTATTATGCAAGAAACCTATTGTACTTTTTATTATTAGAGGTTTCAGTTCATAATACAGGAATAGGTGGATATTTGCAGATTATACTGTAGATTATGTTCCTCTAAAAGTGATTGATTTGACTCCATTGACAAATCTTCAGAAAAAAAATATTTGATGCAAATGAAAATGATTCCCATTTCAAGACAAATCTGTTGGGACTAAGTCTACGTCTGACCTCACATAGAATGTATTTATTTGTTCCATATTCCTTTCCCTTGATGAAAACCTACACACACACCACCAAAACAGGATGCATCCCTTGATCACATCAAAAGGAAGTAACGTAAAACACACACTACTTTCTACTCCAGGTTCCCTATCGCGCTGGAGGAGTTCATGTTACGGTTATGGGAAGGAATCTAGGAGGAGCAGAGCCAAGCACAACTGCTCATCGTCAGAGCAGATTAACCTTGTCAAAGTGGAGAGCGCTTGGGAAGTGAGCGCGAGCAACTCCCTGCCAGCGCCAACACCACACCACCACTTCCCACAACAGATCTGAGGCCTGGCTTCTCCATGAGTCTTTATATTGGCTATGGTTATAATCTGCCATTAACGACTGGTCTAGGATCAGCCCTCCAATACCTCAGTGAAACCCATAAACATCATGAGGTTAGCAAATAAAACAACCCTAGATTAGCTGTTATGGGCATAGCGTTTTGAATCAGCTCTATCTAACTCTTATCCGAACCTCAGCCATAATGTGCTTATCCTTTAATTCAGCATCCTACTTCTCCTCTCACCTGAAATTCTTCTCATCTAAATAGAAGATGCTGAATATTTAGTCCCGTCCTGTCTAACCCTGCACCTAAAACTGTACCWTGACACCTCAGGGCTATTGATAGTTTGGCATGCAGTGTCGGAAAGGCTAGCTTTGAACTGGTTTCTGCAGCCAGGTGTAGAATTCCTCTTKAGGTATAGAGATGACCATATGGTCAGGCTGTGGTGGGTTTTTCCAAAGCCCACAGATGTGTGAAATGACCTCAAGAGTTCCTATGTAGGTTTAGACCTGGCTGGATTGCTATACACACACACGTACGGAAGCACACAGACATAAGTCCTTTGGATTTGATTGCAGTTGGAAATGTGCTTGATAATGGCCACAAAAAGTGCAATTCTTTATGAGCATCACTTGATGTCAGTTAATTCAGTGAGAAGGAATATTTCCTGATYTCGTGCTGATTAGCTAAATGTGTACACAGTGAAACGCAACAACCCAATTTTAAGTCATCAGTATGCATGAGAATTCTAGCATGCCTGTATGACAATAACTAAGAACTACAGCCCGTTTTGACTGAAGACAGGCATGCATGCATTTAGGAAATCCTTCCAAACCCTCCACACAGAGCGGAAAGAGCCCAAGGCTCTTCTATTTGTGGTTACTTTACTCTGATGTAAAGAGACAAGAGTGTACCTGCCAAACCAACAGGTGAGCCAAGCCACTCTTCCCTCCACACTGGCATGTTCCATGCCCACTTGAAAGCTGTAGCAGCCTTGTGCTGCTGAGATTACATATCCTGCCGTTTCTTGTTAACATGCTCGTTGTGTATGCTAATACGTGTACACTATCACAGAGACATACACACACACAAATCCTCATGTATGCAGGCACAACCATAGAAATCAGCAACATCGCATACATTCCAACTCACTACATTATGCATCCACGCACACCGATAATTTACAMCAAGACACACACCGACTTCCAAAGTCATCAGGAAGCACACACAGCAACCCTATTACCGTCTACTATTTAGTTTCAACTCCGTCCGCTCTCGTTCTCTCCTGTGCCCTGGAGGGAGGTGTCATCTCTGAGTCAACTGATTCTAAGAGCTCAGCTTGATCACCCCTTGAGTGAGGAGAGTCTGTTGACTTAAAGCCCCGGTAGCATCCACAACGGGCCGAGAAGCGGGCAGCAGGGCAGGCACATGCTTAGGTTGGCCGTAAGTAGCTAGAGGCTAACGAGACCTCAGATATGCTGTCGACAGCAATTGTCAGCACKGTTCCCTCTGGGCCGGTGCGTGTGACTGAGTTTACTTTGTGCCCTGGCCTCTATTCCAAATCGCTCTAGTTAAAGGGTGGATGGAGGTGGGCGAGTATTGAGGCTGTGAGAAGTAGGGCCTAAGCTATCCCGGCCTAATAAAAGGAAGAAAAAAAAGTGCCCCATTAAAAAAAAGAACATTTGCCAACCGGAAGGGAGTTCTGTAAATGGGTCACTCATTAACAGTTTATAAAGAGGCTGGATTGGGGACAGCCAAAAGAACAAATAAAACCCACATGCATTCAGTAGAAGCAGGCCTCTGTACGGCAAACAATGAGCTTTTCAGGAAGAAGTTTATACTTTGTAATTTCGATGAAACATATTTGGTTGCACAAATGCCAAATAGTGAGGTAAATGTRCTAACATTTAACAAAACCAACAACCAAACTATAAACTCTGAGGGTTTAGAGAGAATCAGTGTCATGGGCTGTGTCTCAATTCCTCTCAGACCACTGGAAGAAGAGGTTGGAGGGAGGGACCTTGTATCTTGTCCTCCAATGCATTTTGAGAGCAATTGAGGAAACAGGAACRGAGGAAGCAAGGATTTAACAGCTAGTAGTGTTTTCAGACACAGCCCTAAAAAAAGAGAGGCTATTCAACATCCTCCAGCGCTCACAATAGAATKAATTTGATGTCGAATAGGCCTAACATGAGGCAGTCAAGGGGTGCCTTTGGAACTTTATTGGCATTTTGCAAGACTTCAGGTTAAAGGGTTAACAAGCACGCATCATCATCATCTCGGAGTACCAGAGATGTTCCAAGAATCATTTCTGACAAAACTAGTTTGGCTGTTTTACAAACATACAAATAGAATATTAATAACGTTGCTTTAGCTGAATACTATTATAAGCTGAATACTATTATAACMAACTCGGCCAGACTAATCATGCATTTAAGTTACGTTTTTTGATATTGCTGATGAGGCTTCTGTGTAACAGAAACAAAATGAGAAAGGAATCATTCAAACATTAAACTCGACAATAGTTTAAAATGTCACAGTCCAGGCTAATTGCAATAATCAACTCAATGAAAATGTAATTCTTTAAAATAAAAGTGCAAAAAGGCAGATATCCTTTTTTGGGATAAATACAAATTCCAGTTCAAAACGGATTGACAGAGAGATCAGTCTACGCACTACGACAAGTAAGCAATTCACAACTGAAGAGGTTCTTGAAAAGTGCAAATATAATAAATTGGCATAAGCTGTGATACAGTTCAATCCTTTCACGATAAAAGTCATGAGTTTCATCAAATAACATGTTTATACCAAAGACAATTAAATATGGGGATTAATATCATGTGATAAAATACAAATTGATACTCCAATGGAGCTCTAAAAGTAAAAAAAAAAAAATAAGACTAACTGTTTCATCATCATCATCATGCTCATTAGGAGAAGACATCCAGTTCAGGAAAGGACACAATTGCATAAGACCTCTTTCATGTTCTTGTGCGTACTTTTCAATAAACATCCACAACATGTAGACCCAGCTACTACACTGCACTATTCTACCCCATGTTAAGGTGTATTCAATGTACAAGACTTGGGATATTAAGCAGGATGGGACTATAACAGGGGTTAGATCAGGGAGGCAATTGAAATCTAAAGAGCCAAACAAAGCCGGTGGAAATATCAAAAACRCACAGGGTATATTTAGCTGGGTTAATCTGTACTGTACGGACTTTCTGAAAGAGATGAGTCAGCTGTTTTTGCTTTTAATGAAAGACGGCAGACTTTCGCAGCGGTAATGACGCACTGGTTCTTTTCTTCCTCACGTCTTTTCACTGGTGTTTTTTTGTTGTCCTGGTCATTCGAGAAGAGGGTCGCAAATCCTCAGGGAATTTCACATTAAGGAGGAATGTTTGGTAAAACAACCTGGAGCAGAGGAAGTGGGAGAAAAAAAATATGAAAAAGTTACTGTTGTAGAATTCGCAGACTACGGGTAGCGGATGTTACAACATCGCCATTTAGATACAAATTGGTAACAACAATATATAGTATTATTTCATAAACAATAACTTAATTTATATGCATGCCTTTATATGAATGTCAATGTCAAGGATACTATCTACTATACATGTTAGTATGCGGTGACTGTGTCCTAAGGTCTTCATTTACCTCAGTACAGGAAGAAGAAGCGTGTTCTGTGTGAGGCAGCCATGCTTTCAGACATGTTGCGCACTTTCAGGTAGTTCACAAACCCTCTGAAGAAAAGCAGGAGACCTGAGGAAGGGATTCGAAATCATTAGTACAATTTTCTTTTAAACACTTCACCACTATTCATCCAAGGTCAAGGAATTCACTTTATTGTGGGCAGATTAGTAGTACATCATTTTAGCCACCAGATGGCATTGGTGTATAACATTCTAAGTAGATACATTAGTACAGCTTAATTCCTCAGCAATTGGCTAGTTGAAGAATGCAGCATTTGCTWTACAGATCTGTAAACTTACCAAGGACCAGGAAAATCCACCAGAGCCAGTACTGCCCATTGAAGTATCCAGTAAAGTAGTCCGAGAACTGTGGGAAAGTGGAAGTTACAGTGAACGGACATTCAACAACATTTCCTACCACAGGACAATACTTTTGAATGACAGTTACTGTAAACACATACAGATGGTCAGAATCACGATGGGAGAAATATTCCTTGAGTTAGGATTAGACTTCCYCAAGCYCTCAAATGTTGGGTGTCCTAATTGAGACCAGGTTTCAAGGTCAATTTTTTTTTAACCCAATTCCCGGACACCAGGCCTTTGATTTGGCACTGCTCGGATAAAGGCCTAAACTACTGTATAGCCTAGTATTGCACAACATCCAGTGGGAGGAGCTGTGTGCACCAGATCAATGATAAAAGCCCGGGGTTAATAACTACATCCACCAGTGTGTTGCTTCTTCATGTGGAAATTCTACAGGGCTTTGATTGATGCCCGGAGCACAGAGAGCACACTGGGCTCTTGCTCTTAAGGGTGTCCTCCACACATCTAGGGCTAACAAGCATCTGCTTCCTGCTGCACAAGCCATGCCTGGGATATGCAGTGATGTACGGGGCATAATTGAAATTAATTTTGTAACATTCAATTCATTATAACATGCTAGTCAAGTGAAGCATTTCGCGTTTTTTGTAAAAACACAACAACATTTTAGTAATTTAGCAGATGCTCTTATCCAGAGCGACTTACAAGAGCAATTAGGGTTAAGTGCCTTGCTCAAGGGCACATTGGCAGATTTYTCTCCTAGTTGGCTCGGGGATTCAAACCAGCAACCTTTCGGTTACTGGCCCAATGCTCTTAACTGCTAGGCTACCTATTAAGCAGGATAATGCTAGCCAATTAATTTACAGTAAACCATTTGTAACATTGATGTTTGAAGTAGACACTCTTTGTAYGGGCTGCTTTTAAAGTTAYGGACTGTATGTCCTGTCCCTTATTGAAAATCAACTCTGTACGTTATTTTAGATGCATTGATTAGGCCCCTTTAAGCCAATACTGCACTTACCCTGACGATGAGAATCCACTTGATGAGAGAGAGGCCAAAGCCGCAGATGGCCCCGTATCGGCCAGCGATGGTGTTGGTCAGGCAGAATGACAGGCAGAACCCAATCCAATTGAACAGGAAGGCCACTGTTTGGAGACAGAAGAAAGCATGCAGTTACAAGCCCAGACCGACAGACACCACTCTCAAGGTTGACTGACATTTGTTGAGTGAGTCACTGTTCAGTATATTACAAATTGGATGTCCTTCTATACATACTTAAAAAATACATTCTGAGGCCATATGAATGTAGCCAGAGAATAGCTAAGCTGACTTACTTTGACCTTTCCCACCTCCATTCCTATTGGAGGAAGAGATCATGTTGTCTTCAATGAGTCTGACTGTTGCCACCTTGTGGTGAATCCATAGAAAACACCTTCAACTGCTTACTGACATTTTCATCCAAGCAAACTTTTGTTATGTTCCCCTGCTCAGACTGAAATGGGCCAGTCCGCTCAGTGAAAGAGGCTATTTGGCTTGTCAACTTGCTGAAGAATGGGGGGGGGGGGTTACGTGCACAAACAGATCCACTCACTGAAAAAGGCCAGCATGAAAATGCCGTCGTTCCCCACCCTCAGCTGGTCGACGTCGCTGAAGTCATCCCTTGGAGGGAAGTCATCCTCCTGTTTAAGCGAAAGAGGACAGGTAAACAACTCAYCCATCTCTTCTGCAGAAACATCGCAATAGCTCGGTCATCCCAATGAATAAGGAGATGAGCAGTATAGTACTGTTGCGTGTCGACATTTCCTTCTCTTTTGGCGTTGTTGAGAAAGCAGACACACAGTTCAATGGGTATTTGTACTAAACCTACATAAAATAGAGCTACATACTGTAAATACTGTTGTAGCTATGTTTTGGTCCTGAAATATGTTATACGCTGTGTAGTTAACAATAGCAGCATTGAAGTTCCTTACATCATTCCAGCAGAATAATCCTGTTTTCATGGGTAAACATCCCATACTTAAACACGTACGTACGTGTGTGTGTGTGTGTGTGTGTCCTACCCCTGGTATCATCTCCACAGCAGAGAGTATCATGGCTGCAGCTTTGGCTTTCTCTGCCTCATCGTAGGTGGGAAGAGAGGTGGCCACGCTGTAGGGCGCGGCACGGGGAAATCACTGGGTAACAACTGCTCTCTACTGGGGGACCACAGGGAAGAGACATGGCAATTAAACTACACACGGGCAAATTAACACAGTTCACAAGGTGAAGATGAAGTTCGAAATCAATTCAATCAAATAAGGAAATCACATCGGCTTAATTACAGGAGGCGTGTGAACTATCGGCCTATACTTAGGGCAACTGGCTGGTTCCAGCATGTTTGAAAGAGCTACAGACGCTGCGAGAGAATGAGATGGAGAAAGGGCAGAAGACAGAGATTGAGACACAGAAAAAGGCAGAAGCAAAGACATAAGCTAAACTGAAGTGTAGAATGGGGATTAAAAAAATATGGAGTCTTTGGTCTGTACCAGCATGCAGCGGTGTCTCCCAGGGCGATGCTGGCATAGGGGAGGTGGGGCCTCTGCATCCCCCTCCAGGGCTACTGGGACTGGGCAGGCCTGGGAGGACGAGCTGGCCTGGGCCGAGGTGCACGGCTGCTGGGCGCTGTGTGGAGGGCTCACAGGAGCGTCTTCATCATTCTCAAACTGAGAAAGAAGGGGGGGCGGGGGGGTATAGAGAAGGAGTTAAGTGTCACTTCAATAAAACCCACGTCACAAGTTCACAACACAGACTGTCAAAGGTGAGGAAGGAGAGGGAAGCCCTGTAAACTGAGACGCTTGGAGAGATATGGTCATGGCCCAACACTGAAAGATCATCTGGTGTTTYGTAATMAACTAAGTAGGCACCATTTGATTCCAGTGCTAAGAGTGCTGAAGACATCCAAAACAGCATGTGATCTAGGCTAATTTCCAGCATAGCATCCAGTTGGAAGAAGACAACATGGTCATGGGAAACAGAAGGGTGACAGTAAGATTCTAGAGAAGACAACACAGCCTTATATCTGGCCAATGACAAATGATGTAGCCTAAGCGGATGCATAGCCTAGGCCTTGATCGGTGTGGCAGCAGTGCCAAATGTCGCTTTAGTCTTGCAGCTCACTTGAGGCTGTGGCTTTTGCGTAGGTCAACAGACCAGGGTTTAACTTGTGGCTTAGCTGTAGATGAAGTTTGGCATCATGTCCAGCAGCACTCTACGTACTGCGGGTCAATGTGCAAAGCCAGGAGAATGAGTGAGTGCGATGCTATCCGGTGTCAAGGACACCAGTTATGTAAGAGCTAAACAACTGCATAACTGGCCAGGGGTGATTTAGTTATTTCACCATCAGCACACCAAGGCCTAAACAAGAACTCCTGAGGTCATCTCAGTATAATACAAAAAAAACAAGTCCAACTAGATAAGTTAGGCTTACATGTTTAATAAAGACCTGTTCAGAATGAGTGTACACAAATAACAAGGACGGTTGGGGAGATTACATTGTAAAAACAGCCTGTATGATGCATCTAAATACAGGTTTGCCCTCAAAACTGAAAGCCTGACAGGAAGATGACACATTGAGGCAAAACCACAGTTGCCTAGCGACTGAGGAAAGTGCAGAGGCAGGATCAAAATAGCATGGCTGTGGCTGAAAAACTTCTGCACATCAAGAAGCAAAAAAGGAACGGCATACCATGGTATGTCTGATGTCAGCAAGCATTCCAGCATAGTGCAGCAGTGGGCATTTGGACTTTTAAGGCCAGTAGGCTACATTATTCAATGGCTTACAACTACCTAATTAACTTATCCCATATCAAATCAATCAGTCTATGGAGGTAATTATTGCTAACCTAAATACACATGGCATGATAACGACTATGAAAGTTAAAGTTTCCGGCTTTAGAGAGTGAGGGGCCGATACAGGACTAAACCAGGAGTGACCCTAGCCTTGGATACACAGCATTCACAATGACAACTAGACAGACAAGCAATAGCCAACCTCCAGCAGCATAGCTAAAGCTGGTGCTAGAGGCCAAGTGTAGAACATGACAGCGCGTCACACAGCACGACCCAAACAAGTATTTACACACATGTAAGAGTCATTTTTCACTGAGCACAAAAAGTGGATTTCTGAATATTTCCTTGTTACCGGAGTTCCATCTGAAACCAGAAAAAGGCGTTTATAAGACACCGGTGCCTAMCAAATTGAGAATTAAGGAAGTATCGCCAAATAAAAGGTAGGTTGAAGAATGTTCCCCTATCCATTACCCATCCAACGCTAAAACACCAGCGTTTCCTCTAAATGAATTTAGAAGCGGTGTGCCGCCACTTCTCAACGGCAACCTCCACTCCAATGTTTTTTTATTTATAATATATACACTGAACAAAAAGATAAAACGCAACATGCAACAATTTCACTGATTTTACAGAGTTACAGTTCATATGAGGAAAWCAGTCATTTGAAAGAAATACAATAGRCCCTAATCTATGGATTTCACATGACTGGGAATACAGATATGCTATCCTGTCACAGACAGATACCTTTAATAAAACTTGACCTCACAATGGGCCTCAGGATCCGGTCCCGGTATTTTTGTGCTTTTAAATTGCCACCAATAAAATAAAATTGTGTTTATTGTCTGTAGCTTCTGYCTGCCCATACCATGATCCCACCGCTACCATGGGGMTCTCTGTTCACAACGTTGACATTAGCAAACCGCTCACCCACACAACACCATACACGTGATCTGCGGTTGTGAGGCCGGTTGGACGCACTGCCAAATTCTCTAAAACGACATTGGTGGCGGCTTTTGGTAGAGAAATTAGTGGCCTTTTATTGTCCCCAGCACAAGGTTGCACCTGTACAATGTCCATGCTGTTTAATCGGCTTCTTGATATCCCACACCTGTCAGGTGGATGGATAATCTTGGCAAAGGAGAAATGCTCACTAACAGGGATGTAAACAAATTTGTGCATATGGAACATTTCTGGGATCTTTTATTTCAGCTCATGAAACATGGGGCCAACACTTTACATGTTGTGATATATATAATATATAAATAGTTTTTTTGTAATTTCTATATCCTTTATATTTAGCAATAAAAAATTAAAATGGGGGGAGGTGTTAAAATGTTTTCAGTGTGAACTTACTTAAATGACTAAGACCAGAAATAATGTATGTAGATAACATAATGGAGCTATATATTTTTTAATAAGATAATCTTTGAGAACTTACAATTACCTAAATAAAAACTAGACAGGGTAAATAAAAATAAAACAAATGTTATGTTTGAGTCACTCAGACAGCACATGAACACAGAATAAGCCAAGGYAAMATGTGTAKAATTGTAGAAAATGACCTTTTAAACTGCACATTTTCTATCAGCCCCGTGGTAAAATGCATTGAAATGCAGGAAATATGCTTTAAAACGTTCTCCCCACCCCATGGTAAATTGTGTAGAATTGCTAGAAATTATATTTAAAACAGCAACATTATGGCGCAAGAAGAGTGCCTCTAAAATGTTCGGCCCCAAACCCCACCATTGATTATTTGGTAGTTAACGTTCCCACAAATGGCTGTATATAATTGAACTCTAGCCTGTGTTAGCTTACCTGGCTCTGGCTGACATGCAGCTAAATAACGTTCGCTAGTTAGCCAAGTTAGTTATCCGTTCAGAAAACCAACACAAGCGGAGTTAACTAAGAGCTAAAGTGCTGTCATTTGGATAGCTAACACTGAACTCAAATTGAATTGGAACTTGCTAGCTTAGCTAACGTTTAAGTTAGCTAGGTTCGCTAGCTATTGTACTGTTGATCTGCTGCTGAATAATGCGGAAGTGACTAGCACGAGGAACATCAGTTTGATTACAAGCCGTCAACTTAAACATTTCTAGTCTAGTTTGACACCAAGTAATGTTTTAAGTAGTTTGTATCGTTTATATTAGTTGGAGTTCCCAAACAGTTGAAAATGTCGATTGTTTTGGCTCACCATTTGGTATCGACTCACTGCCTGGTCCATCTTGACGTTAGACTCCGCTGGCGGAGCTGGCCAGCAARCGAAAAGTCGACAATCTTGTATTTAGCTATTTCGTCACTTAATTTAACTTTTTAATGGACCGCATTCAGGTGAAGTATATTAAATATACACGTACAAAAAAACGTARATTTACGCTTCAACTGAAGCAAAACTCCTTTTCATAGGAAACGTCGAGTGAGTGGAAACACAGAGGACTCTTTGACTTGTGACGCAATGCCTCCGAATTCCAAATCTACTCCTATCCACTATACTTCCCTCATCCCTGAAGATCTGAAAGATATTGGATGAATGTAAACAATAAAGTGAAATATAAGATATCGTCTTATTCTTAATACCTATCAAATCTCATACGATTTGACGTTAGATAAAACAGTGTATAGACTAGGAAATAGGTGCTAGTGGTYGAATTGGAATTGGGTTTTCTACTCTACCGGGGACTATAACATATTTGACCACTAGGTGGTGCAAACACTCAATAGTTATTCAGAGAGGCGGAGAAGGACGGTCAGAAGCCTACAGTACACACACACTGTTCGCTATAATCTCACCGTAGATGTCGGAAAGATAGTTAATTCCCCATTTTKGGTTGTGGGACTCTGCATTTGGACAGGTAGGTCTACTTGGCAGTACTCTTGGTTTATAGTCTATCAGGACTCATTGGATGSGCTGCTGTAACTGGAAACCAGGGTTCCCCACATGGCGGTCCGCGGACCAAATTTGGACTGCGGCTGGTTTTATTTGGCACCCCAAGTTCTGAGCCACACTTTTAAAATGATTTTTATATTTACAATTTTCATTGCTAGACATAAAAGACTAAAAGCACCAGGAAATCATCTTCAATTGATTGTTCCAACGTATTCCTACGTGGCCCCATGACCATCCAGTTAAGAAAAAAATGACCTGAGGCTGAATCTAGTTGATGATCCCTGCTGTAAGCACTGGTAAGGACAGACCTTGTTATAAAACATTGGGAAGAACATTGGGGGAGATTAGGAATGTATGAGGCCCTGATTTCATAGAGAATACATTAGGCCACTTTGGCTCCTACCACCATGGAGTGAGAGTTCCAAAACAAACCCAGAGGACCCAATCAACTTCTAATTTCCTTCTATTTTCTTTCCCTGCAAGTGCTTGTTAGTGAAATATGTGTTTGGCCATTAAATGAGAAAGGGAGAGAGAGAGAAGGAGGTAGAGCTTTCAATTGCACAGCTGTTTCTGTCTTTAATTCGACTAAGACAGTTGTAAATTATATGCAATGCAGGCTGTGCAAGACATGGTCTATCTAGGCTCATGGGTACTACAAACACAATGGGAGAAACKGAGCAAGAGATTATAGCTATTCAATCAGACCAAATAGAGAAGAGAACATTTACAAACGACACAACAAATATAAGAGCAACATTTCCAGTTTCTGTTACATTTGGAACTGTTGGATAGTTGCCACATATCAAAAGTAAATCAATAGCTTCATGACCGCAACAAGTGTGTGAGTTTGAGAGGAATTGATTCTTGCTTTTACTTGCAGTATTCATGCATGACCACAGGGAGTCACCATAGTCTTACCAATTAGTAAAGGTGTCCTTGTCRGAAAATGTATGTAAAACATTGACTACATGCAACAGGGGTGACCAACSCTGTCCCATACAACTATAGTGTGAGCAGGTTTTTATTCCAGGCCAGTTTATGTCTCACCTGATTATAAGAGAACTGTGTGCATATAAATCATCTAGAGAGAGAKGGGATTGGGGGTCAGAACCCATGGGATTTTATAGGCACCTGAGACTAACTCACTCCGCTGGGAGTTTGGGACCATCTGAGGAGGGCACTCACGCAAACATGATGAGGCACAGATGCAAACATGCAACAGCTGAATACCTTCACTGATGAACATCTCTAGAATGCATCCACAGCTGCCCTTTTATGTAAGAAGTACAATATGGATGAGATGAGTGCACAATTATCCAGATACATGAACATAGTGAGACGTATCATAACCCGTCATTAGAACAGAGTGCTCTGCCCAGAGGCCCTATGACCTGTGGGTCACAGGCAGGTTGTCAGCAGAGCTGGGTCTGCTTGTCTAGACGGCTCCGAGTTCCACCCACATGCGTTGCTTTCACAGTTTTATAGATATACCACTCTYACCCCTGAGGCTACTGAATGCTGACTGCCTTACAACTGAGACCAGTGATGTCTGACCAAGTTTAGTGCTCATGGCAGCCATTTAGCCTTGRCTAACAAGCTGACTCAGCTGCTTACATYATGCTGATCAGTACAAATGGTGTTGTTAAACAGCTTTYCCCACTTGAAACAATTCAGGCGAGTTCAAATACTATTTGAAATMATTYMAAATATTTTATCTGGGCTTGATTGAGTTTCCTCCGTGTAATGGAACCAATAGAATATAAGCAAAATAGCAAACCCCGCCCATCTGGCAATCCAGACAGACTAAACAAGGATTTGAAAGATTCAAAATAGTATTTGAACCCAGGTCTGCTTTGAACACTGCAAGGACKTCATACTACTGAGCAAAATCTTGATATGCTTCATGTATTTGGTGTACTGAAACCAAAAGTGTAGTGTCATGATGCTATGTGAAATGATGCATGCAACTTTCAAGAAGATTTGTTTCATTTATCCTTGTAGGCATAGACAAGACACACAGAATACCAGGTATTCTTCTTTATCTCAGTGGGAGTCCTACTTGAACAAAATTATTTCACAAATATACAAAACGCTATTGTACCTATGATGTGAACATTTTACTGGGTATTCCATGACGTTCACATTTTTCACTTGTTTTAATGTGTTCAGCTGAGCCAGTGATCTGATTACTGTTTGTTTTCTCCAGGCTATTACTGTTTTCATGTGTATCCATTACAAACTGGGTTCTTCAATCAGGGTTCTTTKTTTAGCTGAGTAGGTGGGACAGTGAGTGATGCTACCCCCCAATGAATCATGATAACCCATGCARATAGATACACTAAACTAGGCTGTATTGACTAATGCTTTACCTGCAGTTCTCTTCATAAAATGAACATTACACAGCCCATGGCAATAACTTCTTCAGATACACTTCACGTTGAGAGCCCGCATTCTACATTTGTCCTTCAAACGAGAGCCGCATCAAACGCAGAGTCGGATCCAAACCGCCAGAGTACTCCAGAGGCACCAAACGCTCTCAGGTACTTACAAAGCCTACCCCAAAATGGTTTTCCATCCGAGTTCGGTCGGTAATGCTTCAGGCAAAAGAGATGGCAAGCCCTCGCTAAGCAGCCCTCCTGTAAGGGCATGAAGAGGGAGGCTGTATATAAACAGAAAGCAGTGAAATGAAATGTGTCTGTATGGCATTTTACACGTTGCACTGAATACTAACAACTAGCTGTCTCTTTTTCAATTAGGTGGTTTATCAAAGCTAGAATCCTCGTGAGCTAAGTTCAACTGTCATACCCCATCAGAACACAAAATATAAGCTGGTTTTACTCCACTGTAAATGTAACCAAATAYCATATAGCTTCAAAACATGGTTGAAACTATCATTGTGATATCATGGATGGTCAGTCCTTGCATCCATAGCTCTCTCTTTGAATTTGAGACTTGGTTCGATTTGTTGGGCTCCGTCCCTCAGCTTTCTACCAAAAAACGCAGGCGGGGTGGCCACTTGATAATTGTTTCAATTAAGGATTTCAGCTTTAACACTTTTGGAAATTTGAGTAAAGAGACCCCAATGGAATCCTGTGAAGGGTCAAGAAACATTGGCTTTTGGCAGGTGGGTGTCTGTGATAGGAATATCACCAACCTCAACAGGGAAAGGAGTGGACAGACTCAAGATAACTTAAATATGGAGATTTTAGGTTCTGGACTCTCCCAGGTAGCTATCGGGTAGACTCATGCCCTGTTGAAGGTTCACAGAGTTGGGACGGATATCTACTCACAGCAGTTCAAAACTGGACCTACCTCTTCGTGAACCAAATGAAAGCCTGAATGTCCACCCAAGAAAATCTATCCTTTTCTGTAAAGTGAGTATAATCCAATGACTGTCAGATCGCATTAAAGCACATTCCTGGATTCCCTTAAAGACACAAMACATATTGATAGTGCAGTACAGARGTGAGAATTCTGACAAAAGTTGATTTGGAGATTGAATGTTATTGGCATAAGCATGTTATAACTGTATCTGGTGTGCTGTTGCAGCGAGAATAAAGGGGATTAGCTTTGTTATTGACTTATGTCAAGTCTTCCTTTTACTCACAATTGATTTCTTTTTTTGGCGAACACATCAAATACAGTGAATCATGACTACATAGGGGATATTGAAATAAGCCTTACATTAATCCCATTGCTTTATAATAATGGATTACTTCCTGGAACTTGTATTAGCTAACTAGCTCAGACACCTTTGCTTAGAGCCTCCCTTCAGTTCCTATTATCCAACATCAGCAGGTTTAAAGAGAGGGGGATGAGCTTTGCCCTTTGAAGAGGAGAAGACATTAGGGGTATTGGGGATGACGGTGTAGTGATATGTTTCTGGGTTTTGTAGGGCTCTAGTATTTTTTCTGTGTGTGTTTGTGTGCCAAGTGCATGCGTGCAGTCGCGTATGTGTGTGTGTATGGTGTGTGTGTTGCACCCCGTGCAGGTATCAAGAGAGGATGGCTTCAAGTCATTTCACAGGGCGTCTGTTAAGAACTCTGTTTCAGTGCCCAGTAATGCCATTAACCATGTATGTGACACAAACCCCTCACACATGGCTGCAGTTACCTGGCAACATGACAAGGTAAYTGGACTTTAGAAAACCCAACAAAAGATGAGTTGATTTAATTTCTGTTCAGCGGCTTGTACCTTGAGTGCATCCCAATTGGCACCCTATTGCCCTACATAGGGCACCTATCGGCCCTGRTCAAAAGTAGTGCACTAGACAGGGAATAAGGTGCCATTTGAGATGTACTCCATGACAAAGACACCCTCTCTTGATTCTTGCAAGGTTGAAAGCGTTTTACTCTGAATAATAGCAGCCTCCAAATAAATATAATTACCTTGAGAGGAGAAGAGAGGAGATTGCTTAGAAAATGAATGGTGGGAACTCTGGCTGCATTACTGTCCACACAAATATGTCAGCAGTTGTCTAGAGGCAGTGTACGAACCAATGAAACTCTTTTAACCTGTACCACCCCCCCGTTCCGCTAGCGGAACTCCTCCCACATTCCACTAAAAAGGCAGAGCGCGAAATTCAAAAAATATTTTTTTAGAAATATTTAACTTTCATACATTAACAAGTCCAATACAGCTAATGAAAGATACAGATCTTGTGAATCCAGCCAACATGTCCGATTTTTTTAATGTTTTACAGGGAAAACACAATATATATTTATGTTAGCTCACCAACAAATAGAAAAAAGCACAGACATTTTTCACAGCACAGGTAGCAAAATCAAAATCAACCAAACTAACCTAGAACAAACCAAAGAAACCAAGAAACAACTTAATCAGATGACAGTCTTATAACATGTTATACAATAAATCTATGTTTTGTTCGAAAAATGTGCATATTTCAGGTATAAATCATAGTTTACATTGCGGCTACAATCAGAAATTGCACCCGAAAGCAGCCAGAATAATACAGACACAACGTGACATACCGAAATACTCATCATAAAACATTTCAGAACAATATATGGTGGATAGCTAATGAAGAGAAAGATCTTGTGAATAGAGACAATTCTCGATTTTTGAAGTGTTTTACAGCGAAAACACCACATTATTTATGTTAGTTCACCACAAATACAAAAGACAGACAGACATTTTTCACAGCAACGGTAGCATGCAAGTAGCATGCCACAAGCTAACCTAATAACTAGAAACTAAATAACCTATGAAAAAACGTCCTCAGATGACAGTCCCTATAACATGTTACACAATCTAATCTATGTTTCGCAAAATGTGCATTTTTAGCTTATAAATCAGTTTTACATTACTGCTACATCATAGCTACATCATAGCTACAGTCAGAAATCGCATGGAAGTAGCCAGAGTGAATACGGCACCAACGTCAACTACCTAATTACTCATCATAAAAATTTCAGAAATAATGGTGGATAGCTAAGAAAGACAAATATCTTGCGAATCAGCCATATTTCCGATTTTTGAAGTGTTTTAACAGCGAAAACACAATATATCGTTATATATTAGCTTACTACAATAGCTAACACACAGCAGCATTGATTCTAGTCAAGCGCTAGCGTAGCACAGTTCGACAGATATATGAAATAGTATCCCAATGGGTCCTTATCTTTGTTGATCTTCCATCAGAATGTTCTCCAAGGGGTCCTTTGTTCGAGACCGTCTTTATTTGGAACAGAAGAACGATTTCCCTCTTGAATTAGCAAGCACACATGGCCGTGCTGTGCTAACCTCTCCGTCTTGACAAAATTCTTGCGTTCGCATACGTCTAAAGTCCAGAGCATTTCAATAATATAATTAAAGTATATTGAAAAAACATACTTTAGGATGATATATTGTGACATGTATCAAATAAAATCGAAGCAGAGATCATATTCAAGCTATAACTGACGGTTTTCCAGGAGGCTATACCAGTCCAACTTGCGCGCCTTCCAAAAAAATAAAGTGCGCACTTGTCACTCCAAGAGGTTTAGTACAACCCTCGAACGAGAATCAACTCTATTCTGCTCTCACTTGGTCCGCATGACACCCAGCGGGAAGGCGTATGACGTGTTTCTAGA
>NC_036867.1:35900937-35929936 GCF_002910315.2 Salvelinus sp. IW2-2015 | reverse complement strand
TTCCGTATATTACATGGCAACGGTATCAATCGACCATCTGGGTGCTAGTTCTTGCCAATCAGACTGTGGATGACACAAATGTATTGTTCTCTTGCAGTAAGTTCAACTGTCATACTACTTTAATTCATGGCCGTTGGGTCGTTCATTTTATTGTATTTGTAGATTGTGATGCTTTCCAAGGTCCGGTACTAGAAGGTAGGTGGAGGCATGTGATGCTGTAATTTGTTAGCTGCTAGGTGTTAATTTTACCGATGTTTGAGTGCTTTGCTTGCTTTGGATTGACTTTATTTCCTGTATAAAAGGTCAGAGTAACGGCTGCGGTGTCTCCCCGTTAGCAAGGAAACAACAAGACATTATAATCATGTATTATTCTGTAATGGCTTAAGATTTTTGTTTGGGTTGTTTTTTCGACTGGGTAATCGATGGTCGCCTATATTGCAGATTGTATTAGTTATGGTCCACATCGTTTATCGATCGTGGTTTTATATGGTTTGCGAATATGTAGATTGCATGTACACTGGTTGTGGAATCGTAGTCCATACTGTATGGCCCTTGTTGATTGACGAAACCTTTTACTTTTTTTTAGTGAGGATGATTGGTTTATTATTACCATTTGTATTGGTTATTATTGGTTTGTGAACAGTTTTTTCAAAACTATTGTCAGCATATTGTGTGACAGGTATTTCAAAGGCGTTATGACATATTATTTGACACGGAAATAATGATACCATTAGCTATGAGTCTAGGCTAATGTAGCTAGCTGGCTTAACATTAGCTAGGCTCGGGAGTTACGGCCAAAGTTTAGGGGCGAAAGTAACTTTGCCTTACTTGGGCATGATAAAGGGTTACATCGTTTTTACACGATTGAGGAAATTAGTTAAGACAGGGTTAAGGGTTATGCCTACGATGCTTAAGGGTGTTACTACTGCAAGTGAATTACTATAGCTAAAAAGTACGTAACCATCTGTCTTATGTAACCATACGAAATGTAATACATTATTCATACTTCTAATTTGAAGAGTCCCGGATTTACTTTTACTATGTTACACGGATCTGTCCTAGACGCATTGAGCACCAGAGAAACGCTGTGCATACAGTAGTCCCGTGGATCCAATACCCACCGTCTGATTTAGTATACTGCATATTCTCATCGCAAACAGTAAAAGCAAACTGCAGAGTCTCACTCCAACGCTCTCTCTGCTGTACACACTCAAAGGTACTGACTAAAGCCTACCCCGGATAAAAATATGTGTGTGTTGTCTAGTGCATTGTGCCTGCCGAGTTGCGGCCTAACCTCCTTTATCGGATAACTGTCGCCTACTCCAGAATATTCATACGCAATCAGGATACTATGAGATAGTGCATAAGCCAAGACGATACCGCTAAGATACGTACACAAAGTTAATTATGAATGTTTCTCTACACTATATTCTAGCTAATACAGTATTCATACAATATCTACTAAATGAATACGAACTCATTGACAATTCATTAGGCAAGGACATGATGTGTACTTGGTATTGAGGGAGCAGTCATTCATGAAGTAGATTCAAGGGGAGGCCTGTATACTATGTAGAATACAGAATATACAATGTATTTAACACGATTGCATAAGCAAATATGAAAAGCAGATTGTCTGTGATGAATGAACGCAATCTTTGCATGTTGAACACATGAATGTTGTGCGACATGAATGACCTAGACAGTGAATCATTTCATATAAAGAGTTATCATAAGCGGTAGCTTTGTGCTCTTTTTACACAATTAGTGGCCTGGTTCTATACAAAGGACAATACTGCATATCGCACATCGCATTTGTGTGAACAGTAATGCAGCCAGAGTTCCCAGTGACTAAGTTCAAACATCATCTGTCATAATTCTAAGCATATCTTCCTCTCCTTCTCCATCCATCAAGGTAATTATATTTATTTTGGAGCAGCTGCTAATATTACACGAGTAAGACAAAATAACTGACTTATGCATGGTATTTACTCCATTGCTGTAAAATGATACCGCAAAAGAAATTACAAGAGAGCCAGTAGTGTCTTGGTAGAGCTTTGCAAGTAGCAACTATCTCAAGGTATGATGGAGCACTATTATTCATCCCCTGTTCGATGATGTAGCATCATCCGAATATCTGTGTTCAGATCCTTCAGGGCCGATAGGTGCCCTAATGTAGGGCAATAGGGTGCCCAATGCTTATGGGATGCCAAAGCTCTCACTCAACGGTACAAGCCGCTGAACAGTCTTTTTAAATTAAATCACTGATCTTGAGTACTTTGGTTTGGGTTTCTGAAAGTCTTGTTAGTGGTACCCTCGTCCCTTTGTCTATTTGCCAGGCAGCTGCAACTGTTGCTACCTATGTGTGAAGGGGTTTGTGTCCACATAACATGGTTATGGCAATTACTGGGCCACAACTGAACAAGAGATTCTTGCAAGACAGACGCCCTGTGAGTCGGGGACTTGAAGCCATGGCCCTTCACTTGATAATTTCGTTTTGCATAATTCACGGATTTTCAGCTTTAATGCACACTAGTTGGGGAGTGCAAAATTCCACTGAGTAACAGGAGACCCACCATGTACACCATAATCACGGATATCCATGTGAAGCGGGGCCAAGAGACTACAGTCAAGGCTTTTCGATGCAGGGCACTTTGGGTGTCTGTGTAGTGGGAATATCAACCAACCTCAACAGGGAAAGGAGTGGAAAGACTCAAGATAACTTAACTTCCCAGGTAGCTATCGGGCAGACTCATGCCCTGTTGAAGGTCACAGAGTTGGGACGGATATCTACTCACAGCAGTTCAAAACTGGACTACCTCTTCGTGACCAAATGAAAGCCTGAATGTCCACCCAAGAAAATCTATCCTTTTTCTGTAAAGTGAGTATAATCCAATGACTGTCAGATCGCATTAAAGCACATTCCTGATTCCCTTAAAGACACAACACATATTGATAGTGCAGTACAGAGGTGAGAATTCTGACAAAAGTTGATTTGGAGATTGAATGTTATTGGCATAAGCATGTTATAACTGTATCTGGTGTGCTGTTGCAGCGAGAATAAAGGGGATTAGCTTTGTTATTGACTTATGTCAAGTCTTCCTTTTACTCACAATTGATTTTCTTTTTTTGGCGAACACATCAAATACAGTGAATCATGACTACATAGGGGATATTGAAATAAGCCTTACATTAATCCCATTGCTTTATAAAATGGATTACTTCCTGGAACTTGTATTAGCTAACTAGCTCAGACACTTTGCTTAGAGCCTCCCTTCAGTTCCTATTATCCAACATCAGCAGGTTTAAAGAGAGGGATGAGCTTTGCCCTTTGAAGAGGAGAAGACATTAGGGGTATTGGGGATGACGGTGTAGTGATATGTTTTCTGGTTTTGTAGGCTCTAGTATTTTTCTGTGTGTGTTTGTGTGCCAAGTGCATGCGTGCAGTCGCGTATGTGTGTTGTACATGTGTGTGTGTTGCACCCTGTGCAGGTATCAAGAGAGGATGGCTTCAAGTCATTTCACAGGGCGTCTGTTAAGAACTCTGTTTCAGTGCCCAGTAATGCCATTAACATGTATGTGACACAAACCCCTCACACATGGCTGCAGTTACCTGGCAACATGAAAAAGGTAATTGGACTTTAGAAACCCAACAAAAGATGAGTTGATTTAATTTCTGTTCAGCGGCTTGTACCTTGAGTGAATCCCAATTGGCACTCTATTGCCCTACATAGGGCACTCTATCGGCCCTGATCAAAAGTAGTGCACTAGACAGGGAATAAGGTGCCATTTGAGATGTACTCCATCCAAAGACACCCTCTCTTGATTCTTGCAAGGTTGAAAGCGTTTTACTCTGAATAATAGCAGCCTCCAAATAAATATAATTACCTTGAGAGGAGAAGAGAGGAGATTGCTTAGAAAATGAATGGTGGGAACTCTGGCTGCATTACTGTTCACACAAATATGTCAGCAGTTGTCTAGAGGCAGTGTACGAACCAATGAAACTCTTTTAAAAGCTTCCTAGGTCATCATGTCATGCATTTCAACTGCAGGTTTCATCCATCTGTTATTGCTATGAATTAAATATGTAATTATCACATAGCTGAATCTACTGAAATGTCCAAACATACACATCATGTCGCCTAATGAATTCAATGAGTTGGTATTCATTAGTAGATTATTTGTAATACTGTATTTAGCTAGATATAGTTAGAGAACATTTCATAATTACTGAGTATGGTTCTCTTTTAATTAAGGTCCTGATGGTATGAATATGGTGGACAGTTAKAAAGGAGGTAGGCAGGCAGGCACACACTACACATTTACCTTGAGTGTACAGCAGAGGGAGTGAGACTCCAGTTTGTTTACTGTTTCAGAGAATTGCATAAACAGTGGACAGGATGTACCAGCCTGGTCTCATAGACCAGACGTAACATAGTAAAAGTAAATCCGGGACTCTCAAATTAGTATGACATGTTACATTTCGTATGGTTACATAAGACAGATGGTTACGTACTTTTTAGCTACTTTGCAACTATTTAGCATGTTAGCTAACCCTAACCCTTTAACCTAATTTCTAAACATAACCCTAACCCTAGCCCTAACTCCTAACCCCTAGCCTAGCTAATGTTAGCCAGCTAGCTAACATTAGCCACCTAGCTAGAATTCGTAATATGTCATACGCTTTGCAAATATGTAACACATTGTACATTTTGAAAATTCAAAACATATAATACAAATTGTAATACATAACATATCATACTAAATGGGTCATGGACATCCACAAATGAATACATACCATATGAAACGTAACATGTCATACTAAATGTAGCATCGCGGATTTACGTACAGAATAATATGAAATGCTCTGAGACCAGTTTGGATATACAGTATGTCTTGCAAGAGCATCAAAATAATTCCTCTTTATTTGTCCGGCCTTGGAAAGCTASAATACCTTTAAGCATGAATTGGTTGAGTTGACTGCCAGTACATTGTGTTCCAGCTTTGGCTGAGTGTCTTGGTTRCCATTACATACATTTGGTAGTCAATACACGTGGTGTCCATATTAGGACAGTGTCAGAGTCTCATTGTGCCTATTCACTTCAGCTGAAACAAAGCTCTCTCCTGGTGGGTACAGAGATCAACTCAAAGACCCGGTGATACCAAGATAGAGCTATTCTCACTCCCCCACACTGTCTGTCACAGCGACTACAGCCTCAGAGACACCCATAAATAAACCCACAATGGCTGATAGATGAGGCCAAGGTGCTATCAGCAAAGGGCTAACATTAAATCATCTCAAGGCATGTGCTGCAAGAAATGTCTTCCCCCCCCCAATCCCTCTCCTCCACCCCTCTTCTCCCCTGAGCCCAGCTGCTACTCACTCTGTTCCCTGTCTTCTAATGAGTCTACAGGATAGATATTGCTTCTGTCACGGGGAAAACAAATGGAAGCCCGCTACAGTGTTCACTCTGAGTGCTGCTCGGTTCAAACATGCTGATCCAGGCGAAGTCACCAATCAATCTGCCGTAATGTTGTTTAAAGACTCACAGGAGAATGGAGAAACGGGATGAATGTACAGAATGAACGATTTTGGATGGAGCTGGTAGAGAAATATGTATGCTTTCATTGAAGAAAGGCCTGGTGATTCAAGGTTAACGTTGAGCGGAATCTCTGAGAAATCTGTACTACAAACTGAAAATGCATGTATCACTTGTCTAAGACTTATCAGTTTTCCATTGTGTCAAGCTCCTCCRTTCACTCTTGATTGGCAGCAACTAAATTACAAACCTCTCCTTTGAATTCTGTCCGTAAACAAGCCAGATGTCTCTTTTAGCATGTATCCATTAAAAAAGCCACCAAAGACTTCAACAGAAATGTCCAAAGCTTAGATTATGATGTGACTTTTACAAGTATCATACAGTAGGCCCTATCCTAAAATTTCCTCTTGCAAGTAACGCCTTACACTGAGTGAAAAAGGATTTAAAGACATTTTTCCGGTACTTTAGATTACTTTTTAGCCAGTAGTTCTGAAAGTAGCACCCACGAGCCAAAAGTGGTCCCAGAAAATTGCGTACTACATCACATATTTGCAGACATGTGCACCACGTCATTGCTCTCTCTCTCTCTCTGCTGTGTGTCACTCAACAACCCTTGACATACAAAAACCCTAGACAATACAAAACTAACGTACCCACCCTAGTCACACCCTGACCTAACCAAAATATAAAGACAACAGAGATAACTCAGGTCAGGGCGTGACAGTACCCCCACCAAAGGTGCGGACTCCCGGCCACAAACTTGAACCTATAGGGGAGGGTCCGGGTGGGCATCTACCCTCGGTGGCGGCTCCGGTTCTGGACGCAGCCCCCCCTCTTTACGCTGATCCCYCCGCCTTYGTAGAACCGGACCGTGGATCATCGCCGGAGGCGAATGCCGTGCATACTACGCCAAACCAACAACTCTCTCTCTTCACTCTCCTCCAATTTAATCAACAACTCCTCGAAGGTCTCATACGCTCCCCTCCGTTCACTCTCCTCCAATCTGTCCAATAACTCCTCGACAGTCTCTGACTCACCCCTCAACTTCGCTGACTGCTCCATGTGCCCCCCAAAAACATGTTCTTGGGGTTTGTGTGGTCTACCTCCCCGACGTCGTTGCTGTCCTCTCTTGCTCCTAGGCGACTCCCCAGACTGCGTCCAGGGTCCTGCTCCATCCAGGATCTCCTCCCAGGTCCATTCCTCCTGAACACGCTGCTTGGTCCTTTTGTGGTAGGTTCTTCTGTGACGGCCATCAAAAGGAGGAGACCAAGGCGCAGCGTGGTATGCGTACATTCTACTTTATTATAAGAATGAACACAGAACAAAACTACAAAACGAACCGTGAAAAAAAACGAACTATACAAATAAGTGCTGACAGGCAACTACACATAGACAAGAACCCACATACACCAAAGGGAAAATGGCTACCTAAATATGATCCCCAATCAGAGACAACGATAAACAGCTGCCTCTGATTGGGAACCATATCAGGCCACCATAGACATATAAATCACCTAGACCTACAACAACCCTTGACATACAAAAMCCCTAGACAATACAWAACTAACGTACCCAACCTAGTCACACCCTGACCTAACCAAAATATAAAGAAAACAGAGATAACTCAGGTCAGGGYGTGACAGTAGGGCAGCACAGCTTTCAGAAATACAGTGGCTTTCAAACTAGGGATTTGGTGGTAAGACAATAATTCTGCTCATAGATTATGCATGTATGAACTACACATTGACATATCCAGCCCAAAGCGGGAGATTTRAAAAATACWTAGTAGTCGCCAAAGTTCAGGAGCATGTCTTTAATCCTATATCCTTACTGGACMGCACAATGGATTCATCATCTACATGAGTTGAGAGAAGGCAGTATATCAAGGATAGTGACGGTTATATGGCAACCTTGGTTGAGACGAATGCAGAAACAGGAGGTAAAGCAGAAACCACAGTAATTTAAAGTTGCAATATTTCAMTTTTTGGGCGACCCGACCAAATTCACATAGAAAKCTGTCATTCTCATTGAAAGAAAATCTAAGAAACACTATATGTGCGCTATTTCTATGCTCCCTGTTCTTAAGTTTAGTTTTTGTGTCTTTTACTTTCAGTTTTGTACACCAGTTTCAAACAGCTGAAAATACAATATTTTTGGTTATGGAAAATTAAAAATTCAAACATATACTTACTTCTCGAACGGAAATTAGGGGAACTATTCGAATTTTTGCAACCAGGAAATGGTGGAGCCATTTTTTGCATAGCGCAGCTTTAACTAATAAAACACTGAAGCATCCTCTTCCCATTGAAATTAAGACAGCCAAACCAGACTGTGTAATTCAGTAAAGGTCCACTCTTTGGTTGTTTTTTTAGTGTGGAATGGATTCTTGAATAAGCCAGCGTTGTATTGCTAAAGAGTAMGTCATTATTTTGATTATACAGTGCATTTAGACCCAGGGACACGATCCTCTACCTTTAATCAGTCAGGGGCAGTTGTGGCCAAGCCTCCCACGTCACACAGTATCCAAACACACAACCTCCACAATCTTGTCTTTTTGTCTGCCACAAAAATAATTTATTGAGTGGGTATCACTTGAAAACATTGGGCAACACTCTCCTCTCCAAATCCACAGAGCCTCCCCCCTATGACAAAGACAAGCCTATAATGTTGGCATCAAACTTAAATAGTGTATCACTTCTACTAACAATGTTCACTGGTTTCCGTTGCTTTGGTATCACATGGGACTACCCTTTTAAGTTAGATCAGTAAGCTATACTCCATTGGGTAGCTTCAGGCTTCGTTACGGCCGCTCTTCAAGATGATCTTATATAAGAGGATGTTATTTTGCAACAGAAGGCGCACCGTTAAGGTAGCATCTTTTGAAGTTGAAAGTCAACCTTAAAAGTTGTTCCAGTTATATTCAAGTATACTGATACGATACATGAACTAGGACATAACCTCTGACATACTAGATAATGTACATTATACAGTAAGAGGAAAAATCCAGAAACTTGTCTGTATGTCAAAGAGAACCAGACCTGGGTTCAAATACTTTTGGAAATTATTGCTGATATGGTCTTGATTGAGTTTACCTGGTGTAATGGAACCAATAGAATAGTTGCAAAAGTGCTAACGTCGCCCATCTGGCACTCCAGGCAGACTAAAACGAGCACTACAAATATTTGAAAAAAACTCAAATAGTATTTGAACCCAGGTCTGAATAGAAGACAACACAGGAAAGATGAGTAAGTAGGCTAATACCCAGCTGAAGTGTGTCATTGAGTTCTTAAAACAGAAAGGCATCATCAAACACACACTGAAGAGAGGGATGTATTCCCCCAGTCACCGAGACAGCCTTTTGATGCAGAACCATCCCTCCTCCCTCTCACTCACTACGCTGTTGATGAATGAGCAGAAAGTGTGTCAGGAGGCCTGGAAAAAAAGAGAAAGAGAAAAACATCAGATAGAATTTATTCAGAGGGGTTCTGTATAGAACTAAATCTCAATTTCAGTGGCTRGAATTATACATTAGCATGAATGTTTTCCTGTGGATTTTGGGACTATGAGCAGGACTTGTGAGGTCAGTAATCTGGAACTGTGGACCAAAGTTACCCTGACCATTTTAGATCGCATCCTTCTCCCAGTTGTGACAATGATTCCGTCATTACGTAACAATGGGGATTCAGTCAGTACCACAACACTGAAAGAGTGGCTTGGCCCATAATGGATTTAGTGCAGGGACYGACAAATTCAGAACTGCATGGTATAATATCTGCATTGGCATCCCACAAACAGAAACACCCCCAAATCAAATGAAATGGGAGAAACAAAGAAGACATACAAGAAGGATTATTTGAAGAAAAGCCTATCACAATAAAGCCAATGAGATGTATTAGGCTCTTCGGGGGACTCAAACACGTACCAAAACATACAACAGCAATATGAATGCACTCTTACCAATTTGGTTTAATTGGTGCAGCATGTTCAATGCCATCTCTTTGAAGCGATGAAGTAGAAAAACACATGAGATGTGTCTCTGGTGTATTCTGTTTGTTTGACAATCAGGTGTTAGTGCAAGAGTCGTGCAGATGGCTTAAATGTTAAATGTCTTACACAATTCATTTCTGATCCATAGGGTCTTGTCTACTATAAACATAAGAGTGTAGGTAGGATTTGGAATTTGGTCTCTTTTTCAATGAGAATATGGTGAAGGGCAAACTTTGGGGTAGATTCCGTAGATACAGAAGTAGATATTTTTCTTCCACAACATGGGGTTTACTGACCTCTAGAGTGGTTTTTGTGACTTTCCTCTGCCAAACATTTCAGCCATCTATCACAATATATCTGTCATCCCTCCAAAGACCCCCTTGTGCCTATAAAAATGTACAAACTTGAAGGTCCCTAGATTAAAGGAAACTGTAATGTTGTTATTAGTTGTGACATGTCCTGACAAGAACTAGGACTGCTATTTCAGAAACCACAACAAATATTGACCATATGGAAGTCGAAACCAGTGACATACACGAGCCATCACATACGACATCGAATATAGGAAACCCTAAACTGTAACACCTCACGATAGAACTATTCAGTTCAGAGGCAACCCTGCATGAAATAACTGCACAAATGCGTAGACGTTCTAATTTGTATTCTAATTCATGGCAAATGTATGCAATTTCAAGTTCAAAATGTTTTCTGACACCAATGAATGGGTTTATGTGATAATGCAAGGACTGCGAACACAGYTTCCTCTCATACTCTCAACGTCAATATGTTYTTACTCCCTTGGTGACAAGCCATGTACTGTCTTGTCAGATGAGGACTTCTCTCAGGCCAACAACATGTTTTTAGCTTTTCAAGCTTTATTGGATAGTGATCCCTGTGGTTCAAAACAGCTTTGCTGTTATCTGGTGCCCTGCAAGCTACTGGCTTTTTGCTTTCACAAAGATCTGTGTTTGATGCACTTGGATATAGTCACATTGATTGATGTAGGGCCAGGTAAACGCCGGTGAGAGATTGTGAATTAGATGACAGAATCCAGCATRAAGCAGGTATTGTCAATCTAGCAGATCAATGGATTAGAACAGGGTGTTCTGGTCAAGAGGAAAGGCTGTGAATGGTCAGGAAAAGTAAGCTGACTGTACACAAACAGAGGACCCTTCTAGGAGGCGTTTCAACGTCTTGCAAGGGATAMTGTTACAGAGAACTGCACCATTTCCTCAAGCCCCAAAGACATGTTCGTAATTGAGTTCAGTTCATTTGGCAGGCTTTGGAAACAGCAACCCAGCTGGTAATGGAATTTGGGTTGGCTCTCGTCGTGTTGGCGGGGTTATTTGCAAGGCATTGAGGTGGTATCACAAGGTCAAAGAGAGGTGAAGTCCAAGAAAAATATCTGGAATTAAAATGTTGAAGGCAACTCAGATTGGCAGAAATGATTAGTGTTCTCATGAGTGGGAACACCATTTTATTTTAGCATGGAAGTTGGAGAGAAGAGAAGGGAGGAGAAGAGAGTGTACTGTATGAGGAGAAGGGAAGGGAGGAGAAGAGAGTGTACTGTATGAGGAGAAGGGAAGGGAGGAGAAGAGAGTGTTACTGTATGAGGAGAAGGGAAGGAGGAAAAGAGAGTGTACTGTAGAGGAGAAGGGAAGGGAGGAGAAGAGAGTGTACTGTATGAGGAGAAGGGAAGGGAGGAAAAGAGAGTGTACTGTATGAGGAGAAGGGAAGGGAGGAGAAGAGAGTGTACTGTATGAGGAGAAGAGAAGGGAGGAGAAGAGAGTGTACTGTATGAGGAGAAGGGAAGGGAGGAGAAGAGAGTGTACTGTATGGGGAGAATGTGGAAATTAAACAGAGTAGCCGTATCCTAGACTAAATGTGGGTGACTCAAAGAAAGTGTGCCTTATTTAAAAAATACAGGAATATCATCCAGGGTTGGATGTGTTGATAATTATTTCATGAAACAAGCTGGGTGGGCAAATTACCATACCTCTGTCTGCTCAAAGTGCTGAGTCCTGTTATTCTTAGATGATACTAATAATGGTATGTTACGCAATGCAACTTTGGGATTGAGATCCATGGATCCCATTATGAAGTTTTAAGTAAGAAAGTATACAARTCTATCATGAGCAACCTTATTGAAGATGGGGGTGCCTGGGGATTGAACTGTCTACCGCAGCAGTTTCCCATGTAATTAATCATATACACTATTGTTTTTTTACCTGAGAGAACTGATAGGCTGTGAAGAAATTCATTTCCACAGTCTATATGTAGTCCGCAGATCCTCACGGTACCTTAGGGTGGATAAATATTGTATACTGTATATGATTAACTCTTGAAACCACTGCATATGGGATATTATATACCGATACTATGTCAAGTTTAATCACAACGTAGAGTGCTTGTGATTGGCTGTATTTTGTCATGGGATTAGTGCATTCAAGAATCATAATAGTAATGGATCAAATGAGATTGATCATTGGTGTAATAAAAGTGGGAAAAGTGGGAATTAGTTCCCAATGGTGCCTATTGGTTAGTCAATGCCTGYGTATCACCTTTATTCCACAGCTGCCTCTGTCACCTTTCTGACAGCTGTACACTCTAATGCTGGGTTGAGATCCCCTCCAGGAAATACAGAATCATTTTCCCTCAGCACGTTACCACAACCAATTGATCAACCACACCTCCTACACAACATAGTCCTACTCTATGGCAACCCACACAATCACACCACTTGCCCCATAAGGGTACTGGTAATAATCAGAGTCATAACAGTTATGACTCCATCGTGTTATATTGCCTATATTGTATGAGTGATTTCTATTGGTTACATCTCAATGTCTCCTTAGATGTGCTGCTTTGTTGGCGGCAACCACGATGAGTAGGCTKCACTTTGGCATACAAAACCCTGTTGGCCGTACTAGTATCAGTATGGTATGATAAATTCAGGAGGTGGGGTCAAATACTCAATGATTCATTGATGCCGTACGTACTTTAACTTTCAAGGGAAAGGGTTGTTTTTTGCAATGGGTTGTTGATTTTGGGGCACTTTCTGACTAGTCTAATCCCTCRGGTCCATGCGGGTTAAGTGTGTTGTTGGTGCTGTGCCGCTGCATAAGGCTTCCCCCCAGGCAGGCTGACCTATAGTGTGGATGGTTCCTTACTCKGACAATTTTACAGTAGGTCTGGCGGGTCCAACTTCAGACTAATGGACGACTTATACTATAGGTCACGGCCCAGGGCCCTTGCTTTAATCAAGCTAGATGGCTGGATGGTGGAGAGGCAGAGTGTGAAGCATTGTTTGGACATGAATACCCAATTTGTAGGAGGCACAGAGCTACAGTCCATGATTGCCGTCGAAGATCATAATTGTAGATGGCAAATTAAACTGGGACAGTGCTAAATGTAACACTTTCAGTGTACACATGAATCCCACTAATCCGGTGTTAAATGAACCCTTTTGAGTATTGAAAAAACAACACTTCCGTGTGTGTGTGTACATGTGTGTGTGTACATGTGTAGACTGCAATTCTATTCAGTGTACACGGCTATGAACACCTATTTTGTGCATTTAAAGTYGCCGAAGGCATATCAGAACATCCAACATCCAACACACACAAATTCATTGATGAATACAGTTTTAATCACAATCCAGGAATACTGGTAATCATTTGTTTATCTTCACCTGACATATAAATCATAAACTATTGGGTTTTGTCTAGATTCAATCATTCAACAGAAATGCATCARGAACAAGAAATGTCGCCTCTGAAGTCTGTCCATTGTTCATCCTGTTGCTATAGCGTATAACAGATGTGTTACAGAAAGCATTGATTTGAATGGATGCAAAACCCGATATTGCTGTCATACAATTAATATTATTTCATTAATAGAGCAACATTATAACCTAAAGAAGTAAGGGAGAAAAACAAACACAGATATCTATACCTAAATACATTTATGGCAGAACAGAACATGTTGACATTCCATAATGGGCCAGACAACATTAGAAGCCAGCAACGATGAGTGCACATAATGCATGAAACAGTGTCAGATTGAATGTGCCARTGTGACTGACCGGGATTCAAACCCAGGTCTCTTGAATGCCACAAGACTGTGTTAGCCCTCTGAGCTAAAGACTAGGCATTAGCTCTGAAGGGCTAACTCAAGTCTTTGCATCTCGGGAAAGATTACTCATCTTACACCAAGACCAAGATATTTTATTCATCTTGCACCAAGACCAAGATATTTTATTCATCTTGCACCAAGACCAAGATATTTTATTATGATCATTTTGCCAGCCAGACCAGAGAAATGACTCATCTACACCAGACCAAGAGAAATGACTCATCTTACACCAAGACCAAGATATTTTATTCATCTTGCACCAAGACCAAGAGAATGACTCATCTTACACCAAGACCAGATATTATTAATCTTACACCAAGACCAAGATATTTTATTCATCTTACACCAAGACCAAGATATTTTATTCATCTTGCACCAAGACCAAGATATTTTATTCATCTTGACCAAGACCAAGATATTTTATTCATCTTACACCAAGACCAAGATATTTTATTCACTCTTGCACCAAGACCAATATTATTTTTTATTCATCTTGCACCAAGACCAAGAGAAATGACTCATCTTACACCAAGACCAAGAGATATTTCCTATCTTACACCAAGAACAAGGGATATTAGTCATCTTACACCAAGACCCAGCCAACACTGCCTCATCTACACAGTAGAGAAGAAAAACCCCAGGGTCTGTAACTGTTTAAAGGCCAGCGTGTGTAACCACACACACTCTACCATTATATCACTCAAACCCAAAACACACAACAAGCTTAATGATCAAGTAGCAAAGTATATTTACATACCAGAGATACATGTCACTACTATAAGCAATTGGMTGCAAGTTGGTAATGGTAAAATACATGGGCGCACAATTTATTCTTTATGCGTATATAAATGTGTTATATATTTGAAGACTGTCGTTGTGAATCCCAGCCATTGACCCCAGGATATGATTGGTTGCTCTGTAACCAACCAGAGAATGGCAGTTTATCACAATCTCTTGAACTGTACTTGTAACCTGAGATACAGGTSTAAGATGATAGGGGTTAAGGTTCTTTTTCTAATCGCCACTACTCATGCGATATAACATGCATAGAGAAACAAGAGACAGTGCCATCTTGGCATGTTCTCTCGCCCAGAGCAGCATGATATGAACAATGGCAATGTTTCACCAAATATTAGCTACTTCCATGCCGTTGATKACATATCCTAATGGGATGTGTTCGACGTTTTGTTACAATCTAATGATTATGGCTCGTTGTCCTTGCCCTGTAGAACAGAATTCATGCATCAGTTGTATACTGAGAGACTAATACAACGTATGTGCTTCTTTGATAGCTGTGCAGAGTAGATTATAGAAATATAGAAATGGATGATGACGCTATGCCGTTATCAGCGGTCACAATGCCCTTGATTTACAATGCGTTTTGTTGTATTATTTATATTGGCTGTGCATTTGATAGATAGTCTCTCATGGCATTCATTGCTTATAAATCTGAAGAAAGGAATAAAAAATAAAAACAATATGTTAATTCAATAGATTTTCAAGCATTTAAAGAGGACAGAAATGTCATCGGTATTTCACATTGTCTTTTAAAACAGACAACYAATTAGACAACTCCAAATAAAAATGTGCACACTTACATCAAATCTGTTATATACATTATATTTACATTTGGAGGTCATTTCAGCAGTACAGATCAGCCAAATGCTCCAAACCAAACAAACCTTCAACCCTGCCACTTCCATGGAATGYTGTGAACAGAGGGAATCTATTTCCTACAATGCTAGTGTGCAACAGAGGGAGTTAACATACTGTAGTTATAGTCAACGTTACACCTTACAAAAATATCCGAATATTTCACAAAGACATGTTATACAGTATATAGCACAAGGCCGTTGGCAGGAGAGTTCGACAGCKATCAAAGATGGAGCTGATTTATAGGAATGCCGTCAATTTACTGAGTGAAATCCGGTCAAGCATTCACAATATCAAATAGAAAAGATGTGAACCGTGACAGATTCATTGAGGGCAGTGATGGGTATGTTTCGATTACCAATCAATATTCCAATTTCAAGACTGTTTGACAGGATTTTGAAAACGTAATGGATGCCAATTAGCAAAATCCAGAACCTGAGATATTATAACCCTCAACAGTAGACATTAATTTTCACCTGTGTTAAAATGTTATAGTTGAGTATGTAATAATAATGATAATAGTATTAATAATAATAGCAATACTACTACTACTATTACTACTAMTAATAATAATACACTGTATAGACATACATAAACAGGACCACTTCACTGTAAAATATGCAAATACTGTATGTGCACTTGAAAATGATATTATCTGACCAAGACAAAAAATATATACGTGATAAAGATGGCAAGCATCACAAAACATGAGTATATATTTTTGCATTGATCCGCATTCATAACAAATAATATGTAAATAATGATAAAGTATACATTACAATTAATTGTRTATATGCATAATACWTTACATAACATTTGTAKTTTATTTGGGTTTGTTAAAAAAAAAAAAAATGTTATGGTTACCTTTTCTTTCTTGYAAATTGCACATATTGAATTGGGTATAAAGATCTCCATTATCAAACTGCAGAGAGGGCAAAAAGACTGGGAAGTATACAGTCCCAGTCCTACAGTATGGGTATTTATCTACATAGTTCTGTACAAAGTTTTAAGAATTAGCAATCCACCGCAATCCACAATTTGAGTACGACTGCAAATATAAAAACTTTAACAAAGGGGTCAAAGCAGTTTGTCCGTGTTACATAGAGGCAGTCCTTTGTTTTTCGATAGCAAAACATTTCCTATCACGTAAAAAAAAAGGAGGGAAAAAATATGACAACACCACCTAACCCTAAAATCAGTCAATCAGTTGACATAATACATCCAGTAGATTAAATTAAAGAGGGAGAAAACGGAGGGGAAGATAATCCGCGACCACCTGTCGATGGCGTTTACGTCCGTCAGGTCAGGGATTTTGATTTTGAGCTGCGACGAGCGCCGCCGCAGTTTGTGCCTCTTGAGCTGGGCGTTCCTGTCGAGGCTGTGGCGAGGACCCGAGGCCCGGCTCGCCTTCCTGCACTGGACGCCGGTACCTGTGCTGGTGTTGTCAAATCCCATGACGGAGGAGTTCCTGCTGTCCGCCAGGCTGGTGGTGACCTCATTTCCTGCYACCTCGTTGTGGATCTCCAGGGTGGTCAGCAGGATATTACCGTGGGACTCCGCCTGGAGATAGAAGTAGAGGATTGATGTATGATCTGGAGCTACGACAACATGATGGTCCTGCTCTGGACAGGTTGAGATGAGAACCGGAACTATGTTCATTATAGACCCATTTAGACCTGTGGTTCTCAACCTGGTCCTGGGGACCCAAAGGGGTGCACATTTTAGTTTTTGCCCTAGCACTACACACCTGATTCAAATCATCAAAAGCCTTTTGATGAGTTGATCATTTGAATCAGCTGTGTAGTGCTAGGGCAAAAACAAAAATGTGCACCCCTTTGGGTCCCCAGGACCAGGATTGAGAACCACTGATTTAGACCAATGACATACATTGGAGAATCARGATATGAGACTATGTAGGAATGAGAAGAAGTCACTTTGAATGAACGTTTGAATGGATAACACAGCACAATATCTGTTTTGTAGCAACACTACAGAACATAGGGCTTGCAGACTTGCATTGGACGTGCAAATGTCAAACCAGAAGTTGAAAAAAGGACAAKGACAACTTGGGTAACAAGCGACACGTACAGACTCATTAAATTCTCATGCGGACATGAAAAAAAACAAAAATGTAATGTCAGTCAATTGTGACAAACAAGTCAGACAGATAGTGAAAAAATAGGTGTCCGTTGGTCAAGACTCACCGACTGTGAGACACGGAGCGTTTTTGCTCTATTAGGCTGCTTAGTCAGCTTAAGAGATGACGTTTTACCTCCTTCCTGAGGAGACTAACCACAAGAAACACAACACCATATTTATAGAATTTCTGATCTGCCGTCGTAAGAGTGTGCGGACCGCAAAGATAACGCCCGACAACTTCAAAGATAACGCCCGACAACCTGAAACCCAAGAAACTTGGAAGAACTTTGAAGAAGTTAGAGCGTCTCGACAGAGATCTTCATGAAGACTTACCCGATTGGTGTCATATTTGGCCGCCCTCTCGTTGTTGGCCCTCTCGGCTTTCTCTGCCAGCTTCTTCTGCATCTGTGGTCCACGGCCGAAGAAGATGTAGTTGACGAAGGCGTACTCCAGCAGGGCCAGGAAGACCATGACGAAGCAGCCCATCAGGTACATGTCGATGGCCTTGACGTAGGGGATCTTGGGGAGCGTCTCTCTCAGATGGGTGTTGATGGTGGTCATGGTGAGCACAGTGGTGATCCCTGGATTACAACTGACAGTTTAAGGCAGGGTTCCCCAATTGSCCCCCCAAGTTTTCTGAGAAATGTTCATTGTTGGACATAAAGACTGTAAAAAAGCCAGGAWATCAGCTCCAAGTGATTTTAATTAAATCAATCTGTTCCCAAGTAGCCCCATGCTTAATGGAGAGACACGTGATCATATACAAATGTAAGCAAGGTTTGAAAGAATTATGTTTTAGTCAAACATTATGTCTGTTTGAGATTCTTGTGGTCAATTTGCAGTCTACTAATTATTTGTACTTATGTTCCAACCAAACCACTTCCCAGAACAGAGGGGAATATTATTTGACAGAATTTTTGCCTCGGATTGCCTCGTTGTAGCCTGGTGCTCCAGTCTGTTTGTGCTTTGGCCAATTAACTCCTCCTCCAAAACATGCAWGGCGTGACAATGGTAGAAGAGTTGGCTACAGTATATAACGAATGGGACTTGGTAGTCTTGTTGTGCTCTGAGCCAAAATCGGAGATAATAATCTCCCCGAATAGAAATTCAAAAGTTAGTCCTCTACTTGCCCCTCGGACACCACCAACCTCAAATAACTCGTWGAATAATTGTGTACATTCAGCCTCCAGCTGTGAGTGACATTTTAACCATGGAAGGAGTTGAATTGAATGTCTCATGTTAAATATACTACACATTCTGTCCTAAAGAAAGGCCCCTAAATGGAAACAATGCATTCTTTGCACATGCTTTATCTGTTGTCCATGCAGAAACACATATGTAGGAAAACTGACATCCAGCAAAATAGTAACATGTATTTTCTTTTACAAGAAATATAAACCAYGTGTATCAGTAGCTAGTACTGTCATAAAGCAACATTGGAGGTAGTTAGAGTGTAGGATCAATCTGGCCCTTTCCTTGATTTATTGGAACATTAAAGGAGACAGTTTTATTAAGTATTATGGGTTTGCTGTGTGTGTGTGTGTGTGCGCGCGTGTATGTTTTTCTCTCTGAGGAACAGCAGCATTCTCCCCTTTTGCTTTTATTCATTGCAGCGATCTCTGGGGTTTTGCTGAACGGCAGCCATGTTCTTTATCGGTGTTCCCTCTGTGGTTCTATTACTCTCTGTCCTTCACTGCACCCGCCGACCTGACAATTTAATCACAGGGCCATGTGCCCGTGGGCCTCCCTTCTTTTTCATCAGGAGACCGGACTCTCTTGGGGATAAATATATTTTTATGAGCACTCTCCTTCCTCTCTCTCTCTCTCCTCTCTCTCTCTGCTCTCTCTCTCTCTCTCTCTCTCTCTCTCTCTCTCTCTCTCTCTCTCTCTCTCTCTCTCTCTCTCTCTCTCTCTTCTCTCTCTCTCTCTCTCTCTCTCTCTCTCTCTCTCTCTCTCTCTCTCTCTCTCTCTCTCTCTCTCTCTCTCTCTCCTCGCTTCTCTCACTCTCTCTCTCGCTCTCTCTTAGCCACTTTTCAAAGGAAAAAAATGTCAGGCATTTTGCATTTAATAGTTACCTCCAAGTGAGAAAGTGATAAGTACTCCACATCTGCTAACATACTGGTCTGCTACTGAACAATGAACTATATGGGTTTAGTCTACTGGTAATTACTGTGGTATAGAGCCCTATACTGTGCTATAGAGCCTACAGTATGTGGTCCTGTATGGCTCAGTTGGTAGAGCATAGCACTTGCACTGCCAGGGTTGTGGGTTAAATTCCAGGGCCACATATGTCCAAATGTTAATGCACGCATGACTGTAAGTCACTTTAGTGCTAAGGACTGACCATACATGATACCAAAAATGATAGTTGCAGCCATGTTTTGGCTATACAGTGTATGTTTACCATTACATTGTACAAATATGGCATAAACAAGCCAATACATTGGTGGTTCTTGATGGGGTAACGACAGTAAGCTCATGAGGCATTTTATAAGAATCAATGGGTATAATATATATATTATACACTCATTTAAAAGTTCAAAAATGGATCCACCAATCCCAGACTGCTCCTTTAATGTCTACTCATTTTATGGTTTCCAGACAGCCTCCCTACTCTATTTCTGCTGCATAATCATACGAAGGAGCCACTTAAAGCATCGCGCAAACATGATCTTCAAGATCTGTAGCACTCTGCTTGCTAACGGCATTATCGATACATATTCCCATTCGTCTTGTTCTTTCTGAATTGGGGTTACGAGGTTATCAAGAAATGAGATTTTGGTCCACACATAAGTGTCTCTAAGGTGTCAGAAGATACTCTAGTCTAAAAGTAAGGAAGTACGATCACAGAGCCTTAGCAACTCTAGAGGACATTAACCAAAGGAATACAGTACTTTAAACAGCACCAGTACACGGAACAGCTCTGGTACTTTGAACAAACTTTCGGAGTGTTACATCGCTGAACACTGCATGTACAGGTCCAGGTTACAGGTTACCCTGTAACCTGGTTAGCCAGGTTACCCTGCTTTACCTGCACCTTGCATCCTGTACACCACTGAACGCATGCAGAAGGTGAGCTACACTGAACACACTGTAGGGCCTGTGTGGCTCAGCTGGTAGAGCATGATGCTTGCAACACGCAGGTTTGTGGGTTCAAATCCCATGGGAGACCAGTGTGAACAAAAAAAAAAATGAAAATGTATGCACTCACTACTTTAAAATATTTCAGGATAAGAAAGTCTGCTAAAATGTACATACTGAAACTGAATGGGGAGTTTCATTTCTTTTGCTCAGAGTTATTGAGTGAAGGTACACCACGAGAGAGTGAAGAAAATGTGCTGGAACAAGATTAGGGCCAAGTGGGTCGTCTGGATTTGGAATTCACTGTAACACTGCTCCCTAATCAATTTTACCTTCAAACAATTCAATTGTTTTCCCACTGCATTGATATCTTGATTGCTGCTCTTACCGGCATGCAGCCTCCACAAAGCACCCTTCTGGGTGGCAAGGGAAATCCCATAACGATCCATCACTGAGGGAGTTAATGTTTTTCTCTGGTGGACTCCTTATTAGCAAGCCACCGGATATTGCAKGCCTTTGCAAAGACCTCCCATTTCTCTGCTTTATGTTCATGARAGAGTGCAGGGGAATCTGTCCATTCAGTAATACAGAGTAGACCATCAAAATAGAATTAGAATATAATTATCTCATGGACTAGACTGTTTTTGTGACCCTACAAAAGGGTTCCAAAAGCTTTCTTCGGTTGTCCCCTTTTTGGTTCCAGGTAGAAGAACTCTTTTTGGTTCCATGTAGAACCATCTGTGGAAAGKGTTCTACATGGAATGCAAAAGGGTTCTACCTGGAACCAAAAAGGGTTATTCAAAGGCTTATCCTATGGGGACAGCCGAATAACCCTTTTTAGTTCAAGATAGCACCTTTTWTTCTAAGACTGTATAACTAGTGGGATGTTGGGATCAGTCACAATAATAGGGAAACGGGATTCAGATACTTGTTAATATTGTACAATGTGTAACATATGGTGCTTGTACACCTACCTAATGCCACTCTTGCAGCCGAGGCATCGTAATTGATCCAGAAGGAGACCCAGGACAAGATGGTGATCAGGATGGAGGGCATGTAGGTCTGCAGGATAAAGTAGCCAATGTTCCTCTTTAGCTTGAAGCTCAAAGACAGTCGTGGGTAGGCACCTATGAAAACAGGATGTTGAGAGGTTGAATAGAATGAACGACTTCTTGGTTCGAGGAGCATACTGGAACACCTCGTGTTTTTGTTTTTGTTTCTATGGCAATGGCAGCATGGGTTGGATGTATCACCATGGAAACAAGCATCCTTGAACCATACTTCACAACAATTTGACACACGTTGGCTATGAATGCGAGGCAAATAATAAAATATTTCAATACTAACTGTGATGATAGAAAATGTTGCACTTTCAATCGACATATATTATTTTATAATTTATGCATGTATAAAAGTCTTGGCGCTTGATATGTTAGGCATTTGGTAATGTATGTATTTCTTCTCTGACCTGGCTTATGAAAAACACACTTTATGATTCATCACATATCTGTCGTCATAAATGACCATTTGAGTTGAATGTATATTGCACATTCCTTCCTCTCTGTATAGCATTAAACCAGTGATGCATGACTCTGGTCCTCAAGGGTCGTAGCGTCTGCTGGTTTTCGTCCATGTCTTGCCTTGTTAATCAGAGACGATTTAACATCTGGGTATCCAAGTGTGTGGACTCCTCAGCCAATCAATGACACTTATTGATCCATTAAGAGCCAAGGACAAATGAGTACCAGAAGGAATGCGGAACTCAAGGGTGTCAGTTGTACACCTCTAAGCGATACACCACTGYTACTACGACAAKTTGACCTAAAAATAYGTTTCTTAAATGGAATGAAACGGGGATTAACATACCTGAATTTGTCCAATARAAACTCTYGTTTGCAACTGTTGGACTGATGACGTTACTTTAGCTAATATGGTGACAACGATGTAGGCTGTGTGTAGRGGTTATGATTTGGTTTGGCTTGTAAAGKTTTTTTYGCCTGGTCTCAYACAGCTGATGTGTTGTGCATTGAAGTCCACAAGCGAAGGGAAAAGGTGAGAGCAGGAGAGCCCATAGATGCGAGAAGGAATACAAYGTGGCTGCCATGAAAGTGAACTGTGTTTGTGTGATCAGGGGTGTATTCATTCTGGCTATTTATTTAAGCATGGGATTTGAATCACGCTAACATGGATCATACCACTCCCATTGATTTGCACACGACAATTCCTAAACAAACCAATCAAAACTCTCGGATCACAAACTATCTGGATCCATGGATTGCTGTCCATGTACTGTATACGTGAGATGAGGCACATTCGTCATGGAAGGGAACTGTCCCTTTAAGAATGGTAACATTATGAGAGAAATAGTGGGAGGCGAAAGTAGGTGTTGAAAGAAGATTRGTGATACAGAGGATGTAGGTGTGCAACTAAGCGTTCACACTAGCTGTGTCTCTGGACGTTTGTCAGCGAGTGGGAGAGTACACCGTATGTTATGAGGAGGAGGAAGAGGGGGATGAGGAGGAGGAGAGGAGAGGACGGAATAGGAGGATGGTGTTGATGATGGTGATATGGTAACCATGACAACATCCATGACGACCACGACGTGAAAACTCTCATAATGTCTACCTCTACCTCTACCCCTCCAGTATCACTGCACATTGTAAATATGGTACTGGAACTGAYTGACCCTGTATAAAGTATGCTTACTTACTTTCTTGTGTTTTTCTTATTTCTATTTCCTGTGTGTTTTTTTGTCATTTGTAGCACTACATTGTTATTGATGACTGCATTGTTGGGTTCAAGAAAGGCATTTCACTGAACTCGTGCACATGACATTAAAACTTGAAACTTTAAATCATTATGGMAATGTTTCCTTGTGAGCTTGGAGGGGAAAAATTGATGCTCTGGGCCTGATTTTCCACGTACATTTCTGATGCCCTGTTTCCCAGGCTGCTCCTCCATGGTGTCTCTCTTTTAAAGAGCTGAAGAAAACAGCTGGGTAATTGCCATCCTACCATCATTCACTGCTCCTGTGTGGGTCTGTGTGAGTGAAGCAAGCAACAGCAGCACATGGAGGAAAGTTGGTCTTTAGCCAGGCTCGGGGAGGGAGACAGGCCTTTGAAGTATGATGCAGGGGTCCTCAGAGGAGCCAGGGAGAGGGGAGACAGGGGGCCACACTGAGGAGCCAGGGAGAGGGGAAAGAGTATAGAGGGGGCCAGACTGGACAGTAAACTTTAATGGCTGCCATCAGGGACTCAAATAAAAGGTAGGGATGGTGAGGGGTTCTCACATACAAGCAAGTGCATATACTGTAAATACAAACTCTCACAACCTGACATGCATGTGCCCGCATACACGRACATGCACGCACCCACGCACCAAATGATGTCAAGGATACCGATAACATTTCATCCGAACTGGAAGATACAGCCACTAGAAAACTGAAGTAGCAGTGAGGAGTTTCATAGTGGAGCACTGGTTGGGTAAAAAGCGAAATGGAAAATAACATGGTAARGATTTGTGTTTTCTGAGAATGTGATTTTTTTTTAAAAAGGGCTTTACCTGTGGAAAAGACAACGTTTCTGGACACCAGCTTGTAGTCCACTATGGAGAACTGTGGCAGCTCAATGCGTGTCACCCCCGTCACCGCATTGTCTCCTCCCTTCCAGTAGAACTCAATGTCATCTGTCGTGTATCCATCTGAACCACAGAAAGAAAGACAGGGTTAGAATGAACCTACTGGAGTTGGATACCATGTGAMGAAACTAAGTCACAGATCATTAAATCTCCACTCACTCAATTGAACTGCTAAAAAGGCCCAGTGCCATCAAAAACATGATTTTCCTGTGTTTTATATACACTGAGTATACAAAACAATAAGAACACCTGCTCTTTCCATGACATAGACTGACCTGGCGAATCCAGGTGAAAGCTATGCTCCATTGTTGAAGTTACTTGTTAAATCCACTTCAATCAGTGTAGACGAAGGGGAGGAGACAGGTTAAAGAAGGATTTTTAAGCATTGAGATAAATGAGACATGGCAATGTGTATATGTGCCATTCAGATGGTGAATGGGCAAGACAAAAAATGTAAGTGCCTTTGAACGGGGTATGCAAGTAGGTGCCAGGCACACCTGTTTGTGTCAGAAACTGCAAAGCTGCTGGGTTTTTCATGCTCGACAGTTTCCAATGTGTATCAAGAATGGTCCACCACCCAAAGGACATCCAGCCAACTTGACACAACTGTCAAGTTGGCTGGATGTCCTTGCCTCGATGAATTGAGTCCTTGCCCCGACAAATTGAGGCTGTTATGATGGGGGGGTTCAACTCAATATTAGGAAGGTGTTCCTAATGCTTGTATARTCAGTGTTTATTTCCACATTCAAAGGTTGCAATAATACTCTGAAATTGTGAAAATTATGATAATAGCCTTTTAGCGTAGGAGTTATTTGAAAAGATCGCCWGAAATTTCAGCCTGTTTTGGTGGSATGGAGTTTTGGCCTKCCTGGTGACATCACCATGTGGTAAAATAGTATCATAGACGAATAAGAAAGAGAGTTCCAAACATCTCTGCCATTAACAGTTTTCCGTTTTCCCCTCCCCACTCCGACCACACCCAGGGAGTCAATTTTTGTTTCAAAGGGGGGGGGGGGTCAAAATCTAAAGTAACAGTCAGTATCTGGTGTGGCCACCAGCTGCAGTAAGTACTGTGAAGAGCACCTTTTGCCAGTCCTGTCTGGTCCAGCGATGGTGGGTTTGTGCCCATAAGCGACGTTGTCGCCGGTGATGTCTAGTGAGGACCTGCCTTACAACAGGCCTACAAGCTCTCAGTCCAGCCTCTCTCAGCCTATTGGGAACAGTCTGAGCACTGATGGAGGGATTATGCGTTCCTGGTATAACAACTCGGGCAGTTGTTGTTGCCATCCTGTACCTGTCCTGCAGGTGTGATGTTCGGATGTACCGATCCTGTGCAGGTGTTGTTACACGTGGTCTGCCACTGTGAGGACGATCAGCTGTCCATCCTGTCTCCCTGTAGCGCTGTCTTAGACGTCTCACAGTACGGACATTGCAATTTATTGCCCTGGCCACATCTGCAGTCCTCATGCCTCCTCGCAGCATGGCTAATCACGTTCACGCAGATGAGCAGGACCCTGGGTATCTTCTTTTTGGTGTTTTTCAGAGTCAGTAAAAGGCCTCTTCAGTGTCCTAAGTTTTCATAACTGTGACCTTAATTGCCTCCGGTCTGTAAGCTGTTAGTGTCTCACGACCGTTCCACAGGTGCATGTTCATTAACTGTTAATGGTTCATTAAACAAGCATGGGAAGCAGTGTTAAACCCTTCACAATGAAGATCGTGGAAGTTATTTGAATTTTTACAATATATCTTTGAAAGACAGGGTCCTGAAAAAGGGACGTTTCTTTTTTTGCTGAGTTTATAAATAGTACTTATACTGAAATCTTACACTTGATTTCTTTTTTTACTGAAATATTGAAATACTGAAATGTAATACTGAAATAGTCATTTCAGAGATTGATGGTATTGAGGCACTCACAGCTCTCGATCTCCAGAGTGCAGTTCTGCTCGTCCAGAGGGTACTCCTCAGGTCCATCATACAGGCTGCCGTCGTTGTGATCCTGAGGTCACACACACACACACAAGGGGAAGAGGATCACATTAACTTAAGCTTTACCGGAGCCCACACACACATTCTCCATCCAGAGTGTCTGCTGTGGATCACCTTAACTTCTCATCTGTGCATGAAACCATATAATTACAGTGTAATGTTATTCACCGTGACGTTATGATCTCCTGAATAACCACAGTCAACTCCACAGAGAGAAAGGACAGCTCTCTGTTCCACTTGTAAGCAAGAAGAGCTGAAACTGAATACATTCCAGTATAGACTATAATTGTTGAAGAGAACTATATATGTGCATATATATTGCAGTTGGTATTAGGTTCAGCCAGGTAGACCAGATTACCTTAAAACCTCTAACGAGTCACAAACCCGGATCCGGAATCCCCCCATCAAAAAAGCTGACTAGCATAGCCTAGCCTAAAGCCACAGGGATATCATATAATAAAATGTTCATGAAATCACAAGTCCAAGACACCAAATGAAAGATACACATCTTGTGAATCCAGCCATCATTTCTGATTTTTAAAATGTTTTACAGGGAAGACACAATATGTATTTTTAGCTAACCACCATAGCAAAAGACACAACTTTTTTTTCTCCACCATTTTTTCCTGCATAGGTAGCTATCACAAATTCGACCAAATAAAATAGAAATAGTCACTAACCAAGAAACAACTTCATCAGATGACAGTCTGATAACATATTTATTGATAGCATATGTTTTTGTTAGAAAAAGTGCATATTTCAGGTATAAATCACAGTTCTACATTGCAGCTGCAATCTGAAATAGCGCCGAAGCAGCCAGAATAATTACAGAGACCAACGTCAAATACTTAAATACTCATCATAAACATTTCTGAAATATATGGTGTACAGCAAATGAAAGACAAACATCTGTGTAATCCAGCCAATACTTCCGATTTTTTAAGTGTTTTACAGCGAAAACACAATATAGCATTTAATTAGCTTACCACAATAGCCAGAAACACAAGCCATTTACCAGCAGCAAAGGTTAGCGATCGTAACAAACCAGCAAAAGATATATAATTTTGACTAACCTTCATAAACTTCATCAGATGACAGTCCTGTAACATCATATTACACAATGCATATAGGGTTTGTTCGAAAATGTATACAAATCGTGGTTATACAATGTGATTAGTAGCCAAACTTCAAGCAATCTGTCCGGCGCCATCTTGGAGAGGCACCTAATCTAATCAATAACTAATCATAAACTTGACTAAAAAATACAGGTTGGACAGCAAATGAAAGATACATTAGTTCTTAATGCAACCTCTGTGTTAGATTTTAAAATTAACGTTACTACGACATACAGCGTGCGTTAAAGCGAGACCGCACCGAAATTAATGGCGAATAGTAGTTTTACATTTTTCAACAGAACAATGAATTACATCATAAATAGTTCTTACTTTTTGATGAGCTTCCATCAGAATCTTGGGCAAGTTGTCCTTGTCCATAATAATCGTTGCTCGGCTGTAGATGTTGTCTTCAACCGTGTAATTAGCAGCAAACATTAGCTATGTGGCCCAGACATGCCCAACTCTCAAAACGCAGACAAAGAAAATTCAGAAATCGCAATATACTCATTAAACTGATATAACTCGGTTAAAATAACTACGTTATGATGTTTCTAACACCTATATCGAATAAAATCAGAGCCGGATATATCTAACGCCGATAACGTGAGCTTCTCAGAATGCCATCCTGAGGTCTGTCTTGCGTCATGGCGACGATGAAAAGGGTGCACCCCTCGTGCCAAGCCTATTTATACTGCCTCAGATCTACCTAGCAACCACATTCCAATTCTCCAACGCTTGCTGACATCTAGGGGAAATTCGCATGCAGTGCTTGTCGACCAATAGAATAATTGCAAATTATTTAACTGACCCAGGAACAGAGTTTCCAATTTCAGATTTCTCACTTCCTGACAGGAAGATTGCTCCAACTCGAGTTCTGTTTTACTCACAGATATAATTCAAACGGTTTAGAAACTAGAGAGTGTTTTCTATCCAATAGTAATAATAATATGCATATTGTACGAGCAAGAATTGAGTACGAGGCATTTAAATTTGGGACAAATTTTACAAAGTCGAAATGGCCCCCCCTATTGACAAGAAGTTTTAAGATACGCCGAAATTCAGAACCAGAACTCACATCACTGTACACTCACGTCTCGGTACTTTACTGGACAGGTAATGTAACATCTGAACATTCCACATAGTAATGTCTGGAGATCCTACTCTGGCATTCCATTCCATCATTATCACTCACAGTTGACCGTATGTTTCAGGTGAGTGATTGATTGAGTTGGGATAATAACAAGTGGACTGTGGTCCCGTATGGCTCAGTTGGTGGCGCAGGGTGTTGCAGCGCCAAGATAATAGGTTCGTTCCCCGGGCCACCCATACGGAAAATGTACGCACGCATGACTGTAAGTCGCTTTGGATAAAAGCGTCTGTTAAATGGTATAGAAATGAACACTAGGGCTTTGTCCTTTTGGTCAGGTCATGCGGTGAATATTCCGGTACAACAGCGATTATCTTCCTCACGTGCCCTCGGCTTGAAGAAGTCAGAAACGAACCATGTTTGCACAAGTTGCTGAATTCCTGGACTCCGTTAGTGAAGCTGTGACCATTAAGACAGTTCAAGCTCCACAATCTAAAAACATTACGTCATATATGTCTTTATGGATAAGAATGCTCGATCAAATAGCTATACTGTCATCTCAGAATTGCAATTAAATCCAGACGAGTGTGTTTGTCAGAAACTAGTAGCTAATAGACAAGATGGATGATTCCCTGCGCAC
>NC_036867.1:35888711-35899977 GCF_002910315.2 Salvelinus sp. IW2-2015 | reverse complement strand
GCTTTAATTACTATAAAATAATCAAATTAAAGATTATGATATCCCTTCAAATGAATCAGTCTTGGATGCATTCATCTAGAACCACATTGATTCACTGCTTTGGAACCCCCTCAGGCCGTAGAGCACTGTTCCATCCGGGTGGAGGCGGATCTGCGGTTCTTGACCGTCACACCGTGGACGAAGGACTTCTTGTCATTCAGGAAGTAGGTGTCAGGGACCCAGAGTGAATCTGCTACCCGGTTATCCAGGGTGAGGTTCAGCGGGATCCCTAAGTACGCCAGCCTCTTGTCCCTCCAGTACTGCTGAAGTACATGGTTAAAGTGTAGTCCTGGAAGGAGATTAACATATGGTGATGTTAGTATACTGTAGTATATTCACTTCCTTATTTTTGATTGACATACAGTGTGTGGTTGTGTGTGTGTGTGTTGTGTGTGTGTGTGTGTGTGTGTGTGTGTGTGTGTGTGTGTGTGTGTGTGTGTGTGTGTGTGTGTGTGTGTGTGTGTGTGTGTGTGTGTGTGTGTGTGTGTGTGTGTGTGTGTGTGTGTGTGTTGTTTCTTGAGGCTGCACCCCATAGTTCTGAGAATGATTGTGGAGTTTGAGTCAGTCACAAGCTGTCAGAATGGTGAGGGGTAAGGTTGAAACGTGGTGGCACACAGTACTCTACTCACTGACCCATCCCATGCCTACCAAACTGGTTTTCCAAATTTTATCTCAGACCCACTCAACCCACTCCACTCCTCCTCAATACCGACCCTCTGTGTCAAAATGGCCGACGCAGTACGAAGGCTTCCACCAGGCAGCAGTGGCATGGCTGTGTGTGGCATGGCCGTGTGATTCAGCCACAGTCCTAATGGTGTTACACAACAGCCATACTGTAGGCAGGGCCAGGCTGTACCAGGAGTCTGTCCAAGTGGCTCCGCCACACACTCCAAAATACCCGACAGCAATGTGTTTCTCGCTCTACGCCAGCAGCACTGTTATGAGTGGAGCCAACCACATGGTCTCTGACTAAGCCAATTACATTGTGTGGTATTGGGTCCATATTTTCAGTGCACAGCCTACTCAGTCCTTGCAGCTCGCTAGGGAGGGAGCCAGAGGCAGGACGTCATGCCAATTGAACTGAGGGGGCACGTACTCCCTCCATTTGATCAGTTTTTAGATAAAGAGATACAAAATGTACACTAAATGTATGACTCTCTACACCTCCAACCAGCTGTTCAATGATGTCCCTGGAGATTATTTCAGGTATTTCAAGATGGGAGTGTTCCAGGGGTGAGAATTGTAAACCGTCAGGGATGTAGTTTTAAGATAAGTCTTTTACATGAAAGAGCATGAATGATTTAAATAACCACTGTAGCCGGGTCCTGCATTCAAAGCAGCAGCTGCCTTGGAATTCTTATAAATCTTGCACGCGGACAATCACAGATTCATTTCAAATAAAGGAGTAGTTGCTCACCTTGTGAAGTCTGACTCTGAATCAGACAGTTTATCACACTGATGCTGTCATGCTACAGTGGCAATTGTGGTAATCTCCTTAAAGGAGGAATCTGCAGTTTCAATTCCGTCAAAGTATCAACCTGGAAGTACTGAGGGGAAGGCTCTTTACAATTTTACTGCACACTGTTTAGCTGGTGTGCGTGTGGTGTGCGTGTGGTGTGGTGTGGTGTGTGTGTGTGTGTGTGTGTGTGTGTGTGTGTGTGTGTGTGTGTGTGTGTGTGTGTGATTGTGCTTTTAATTTATTTTCATTCAATAACGCACCCTGTAAGGACTTATCAGTCATGGTTGCATACGCGATTTTACTGCTACTACATTCACCAAGAAAGCATTTTTTTTGTCATTCTGTAATTCATTTAGTGACCTAATGTTCCTGATGACACTGGGTGCTCCCAAATGGCATCCTATTCCTCACATAGTGGGCCCTGGTCAAAAGTAGTGCGCACTGTATAGGGAATAGGGTGCCATTTGGGACACAGCCCTGGTGGGAGATGTGAACCTGCTCTTGTTTGGTGGCGTCGTTTATTCAGCCTACAGTGTGTGATGATCCCTGCATACTGACCGACGCAGTAGCCTACTAGTCTCATTTGTCGTTGCATCTGCTCCCTGTCTCCAACAGACGCTCCTCGTTATCAAACTAGCTTATCATGATCATSCTTTCACACAAAACCACTCTTTATGGAACCGGCCCCATCCCACCAACAACGTCCGTAATTCTATGGTCACACCCSTTGACGTAAATCTGTGTACTTTTAGTGCATTTACAAATGGGCTCCTTATGACATCACGCATTCGTAGAAAGATGAATTTATGCGTAGCCCCCAAGGTCATTAGCCAATACAATASCAACTGATATTGTGAGTAGCTATGTCAGGCTTATTTTCATGCGGTCCCCACATGCCATCATGTACTGTMTRCACAAACACAACCTCTGTAYGGTCCTTAGCTATATATTATCATACAGATTGACGTAAATCAAAGGAGATATTYATAGTGCAGTGGCAATAGTCAGCTAACGGTTTGTGACGGACTGATCGCAAACATTCTCTATGTCGASTACAGTATGTCGCTCATAGCTCAACTGAAGTCTCTAGGCTGAAACACCTTTGGATAGTGTGAGAAATAATAGCCACCTTAGTAACCATAGTAACCATCAATAACAGCATACTAAGGCCAACAGCGATAACCTACACGAACAGTGATCCTCAAAATTGCAAATGCAGTTATAAAAACAAATCAATGCAGCCAATTCGGGTTACACGTGATCATCATTTATCAATCAAAACTCAGTCAAGAATCATTTGACGCAGTCGGTCATTTTCAAAGCAATTCCACAGGCTTCCCCAAGAGATTTCTTCTTGGAAGMCCATTTTTCACTGCGGGAAATCACCCTCTCTCCCCACTTCTGTGGTGAACCTCAGCCGCATATTAAAAATAGCATGCATGGTCTCTGTTCTACTCTAAGGGCCTTTAGTAGGAGGAGCTGATTACCCCCAGAAATGATCTTACATACACTATGAGAGGGGAGACCCAGAGCCATATATGGAGATGTAATGGATACTAATGGCTTCTAAACACACAGAGCTTTGGCTGCGATAACAATGGATCTCTCTGTATGTGCATTAGTGGGGTTTGATAGATAAATCAGGATTAAAATGGTGATAAAAGGCTTGATACAGGATTTACAAGTGATTGACAAGGGGCAGGAAGTGACCAAGAATTACACAGAAGACTGAAGGGATAAATAACTGCCTGTGTACACCGACACAAGCAACATGATATGATGCTGGGCCAAAGCATTGCACCGGAAATGTGGGCACTTATCTTCAGCTTTTGCCATGCCCAAAAGGAAGCACTCGCACACACACACACACACACACGCGCGCGCGCACGCACGCACGCACGCACGCACACACACACACACACACGCTCTATAGACGTTGTAGAGGGATCATGCTACTGCAGAAAGCTGGCTTCATGGATCGATAGAATCATGTCCGATAGCAATCATAAATGATAAAGTGGGGGTCAGCGTTGAAGCATAACCCCATTACTCCTCTTTTAACTCTCCAACAGCACTCTGGGAAATACGGCCTTAACTTCAGGAGACCAATTGCCTCACAACCCCTAGCAGACCTGTCAATATTCATAAGGGTTATAATGGTGCACTTTGACATCTGGTTACACATAGTCCCTGATGGAACGTTAAAATGAACCTATATGTAAATTACAGGGTCAGTRTGGTCTATGGGCAGGATTTMTTCAGATAGACACAGAGAAAAGCAAACAGTAATGACAGGAACAGTTGGAGAGAGGAAAAATCTCCACTTCATATGACAGATTTTCTGCACCCACACACCCACACACACTCTGCAGAGGGACTTGTACTGACGGCTGGTTACTCGGGCTATCTCAGAGTGAATTCAAAGCGTTATCTATTTCTGCAGTCCCTTACGGGTTCGTATCTCCTCCATACGACACACAATAAGCGTGTCATACAACAACAACTTGACTGAAGCTACCCTAAAACATTTCTTCTCTTTCTTCTCCAGTTGCCTGAGATTCAACTAACCTGAAATGGACAGTAATTTAAGTAAAAATCTATTGTTCAATAAACTGCGGAAATATAACAAAGGAAGTGCACAGTGGCCATCCAGATTGTTCATAAATTTTCTTTGGTCAATACTGTTTTTCAAGTTATTACATCACCTGGGTGCAGTCAACACACAGTCATACAGTTAGTGCTCGTAATTACCCTAGTTCCCATGGTAACTGATGGCTACGGCTATGACAGTCACTCCCCTGCCTCCTCCATGCAGTGTTAAGAGTAGAGAGAAAACATCCCTTTGGAAGACAAACTGCAAATGTAGCCATCACTGAGGTTCTCACAGAGAGAGAGAGAACAGCTTATTAACCAAAGATCACTGACTATACACAAAAGCAGAATTTACCTACACATGTAGGCCCAGCCAGTGTTTTAGAGCTAATTCTGCCATTTCAAAGATACAGAGTCCCCACGGGACTACATATTATCTTCAAAGAGATTCTTCTATCAAAGTGAAAGAGGAGCATCTCATTTGCACATTTCCTACAGGCTACYTYCATTGTCGCGGCGCAAAAGTGCCTCCTGTTCCAAGGTAGACAACTGTCCCTGGTTTCAGGAAGATCAAAGCACATKAATGGTTTACTTGGTCGGGTTACAGTGCTTACTAGAAGGATCGCAATCACTACAGGACCAGGGTCCGTATGTGTCAAGTGTCATAAAAGGAGGAGTGCTGATCCAGGTTTGGGTCCTTCGTGTCAACGTCATCTCCTTTATTATGATCTAAAGGGCAAAACAGATCCTCGATCAGCGTCCTGAGACACTTGAACATCCTCCAGGATGAATATTACATCATCCAAAACTTGTTGTCTTAATTGAACATCATCCAGAACATCCATTATGTAMTCAGTGAATTAATTAGTTCATCTTTTTCTTCTGTTTGTCTCTCTGTATTTTCCTTTTTGCGTCTTGTTCTTGAGAATATCACGTGTATGATAAACCCGAGACWTGGACTGTTCTCCGTGCTCCTGTRMTAAATTTAAATTGATTAGARGTATTACTCCATTACACTGCAGTCCATTGATTATTTATTGCCATTACCATTTGTATGCATCTATTTATCCTGCTACCGGTCACTATTACACTATTACATTGTCAGAGCAAAAACCAAGMCATGAGGTCGAAGGAATTGTCCTTAAAGCTCAGAGACAGGATTGTGTTAAGGCACAGATCTGGGGAAGGGTACCCCAAACTTTCTGCAGCATTGAAGGTCCCCAAGAACACAGTGGCCTCAATCATTCTTAAATGGTAGAAGTTTGGAACCTCCAAGACTCTTCCTAGAGCTGGCCGCCCGGCCAAACTGAGCAATCRYGGGAGAAGGGCCTTTGTCAGGGAGATGACCAAGAACCCGATGGTCACTTTGACAGMGCTCTAGAGTTCCTCTGTGGAGATGCGAGAACCTTCCAGAAGGACAACTATCTCTGCAGCACTCCACCAATCAGGCCTTTATGGTAGAGTGGCCAGACTGAAGCYACTCCTCAGTAAAARGGACATGACAGCAGGCTTGGAGTTTTCCAAAAGGCAAGAGAAACACAATTCTCTGCTCTGATGAAACCAAGATTGAACTCTTTGGCCTGAATGCCAAGCGTCACWTYTGGAGGAAACCTGGAACCATCCCTACAGTGAAGCATGGTGGTGGTTGCTGTCACGTTCTGACCTTAGTTCCTTTTTTATGTCTCTATTTTGGTTTGGTCARGGCGTGAGTTGGGGTGGGCATTCTATGTTTTGTTTCTATGTTTTGTATTTCTGTGTTTGGCCTGGTATGGTTCCCAATCAGAGGCASCTGTCAATCGTTGTCTCTGATTGAGAACCATACTTAGGTAGCCTGTYCCCACCTGTGTTTGTGGGTAGTTGTTTCCTGTTTTTGTGTTGGTTCACCTGATAGGACTGTTTCRTTTTTTTCGTTGTTTCACCTTTGTTATTTTGTATTTTCAGTGTTCAGTTTAATACATTTAACATGGACACGTACCACGCTGCATTTTGGTCCCATCCTTCATATTCCTTGTCAGAAGAAGAAGAAAAGCGCTACAGTTGCATTATGCTGTGGGGATGTTTTTCAGCAGCAGGGACTGGGAGACTAGTCAGGATCGAGGCAAAGATGAACGGAGCAAAGTACAGAGAGATCCTTGATGAAAACCTGCTCCAGAGCGCTCAAGACCTCAGACTGGGTTGAAGGTTCAACTTCCAACAGGACAATCYTAAGCACACAACCAAGACAATGCAGGAGTGACATTGGGACAAGTCTCTGAATGTCCTTGAGTGGCCCAGCCAGAGCCTGGACTTGAAMWSGATCGAACATGTCTGGAGAGACCTGAAAATAGCTGTGCAGCAACGCTCCCCATCGAACCTTACAGAGCTTGAGAGGATCTGCAGAGAAGAATGGGAGAAAGTCCCCATCTTTCCCAAATACAGGTGTGCCAAGCTTGTAGCGTCATACCCAAAAAGACTTGATGCTGTAATCGCTGCCAAAGGTGCTTCAACAAAGTACTGAGTAAAGGGTCTGAATATTTATGTAAATGTCTTTTTATTTTTTTTTATACATACTGTATATATAAATGAGCAAAAAAATCTAAAAACCTGTTTTTGCTTTGTCCTTCTGGGGTATTGTGTCTAGATTGATGAGGGGGGGAAACAATTTAATAAATTGTAGAATAAAACATAGCAAAATTTGGAAAAAGTCAAGGGCTCTGAATAGTTACATGTATATCCTAACACCAGTCACGTTTTATGTATAAACCCACCTCAACCACTCCAGTACCTCTGCACATTGAATAAAGTACTGGAACTGACCTGTATATACTTGAATTTTCTTATTTATTTAACTCACATCTTAGTTATTTTTTCAATATTTTTTTGTTATCTATATTATTGTTATTATTAACACTGCATTCTCAAGGTAAGWATTTCACTGTACTGTTTCACACCTGTTGTATCCTGTGCACATGGCGAATAAACGTTGAAACTTGAAATGTGTTGGCGCTGTCCTAAAGTGGCTTCTCACCTGAAGTCCCCCCTCCCCAGATAGGGGAGCAGCCCAGAGATCATTATTTCTGATAGAGACGCGAACAGCTGCTGTGCACATGCTGCKCCACTWKCCAGTATACACACTGCACAGGCACAATTGTAAGATGTTGAGCCCAGGCATGTGTATTCACAGACAAGCCACAGATACATGGGGTGGTAAAGGTGTGTGCGGGGTGGGGGGTGTAGAGGTACGCGTGTGTGTGCGTGTGTGTGTGTGTGTGTGTGTGTGTGTGTGTGTGTGTGTGTGTGTGTGTGTGTGTTGGTGTGTGTGTGTGTGTGTGTGTGTGTGTGTGTGTGGTGTGTGGTGTGTGTGTGCGCGCTTGCGGCGTTCGTGGAGAGAGAGTTGAGAAAGAGAGCTTGAGAGAGAGAGAGAGAGAGAGAGAGAGAGAGAGAGAGAGAGAGAGAGAGAGAGAGAGAGAGAGAGTGGAGAGAGAGAGAGAGAGAGGAGAGAGAGAGAGAGAGAGAAGAGGAGAGAGAGAGAGAGAAGAGAGAGAGAGAGAGAGAGAGAGAGAGAGAAAGAGAGACAGTCAGAGAGAGAACTTGAGAGCAAAGAGAGAGAGAGAGTGTGAGGGAGAGCTGGGAGAGAGAAAAAAAAACCTTATTTCAAGGTTTTCAAAAGACCTCTCTGATGAGAACAAACTACCCGTCCTATAGGGGGAGGACACAGAGAGCTGTGTGTCGGCAGCTCACTACATTGCTGCCTGCCATAAGATGAGGTACATTGTCTGTCAGATCAACCATCCTTGCTCATGTCCTCTATGCCATTGTTATTGTTATTGGTTATTTTGACCCTTGATTATTATTGTTACTGTTGTCCCATTGACAATAGATTATTATTATTTTAATTATGTTAATCTTGTAAATCTCCAAAGTAAGCTTTGGAAATATGTACATTGTTACGTCAGGTCAATAAAGCAAATTGAATTGAATTGAATTGAGAGAGAGAGAGATAGATAGAGAGATAGAGAGGGAGAGAGAGGGAGGGAGAGAATGCCCATGTCTAAGCTTCTAATACTCCTCTTTGAAGTGCTGGAGTTGCTGAACATACTGTACTTTTCAATTTCCAATGCCACATACCAACAGAGTTAGCACAACTGACGCACAAGATCAAGSGGAGAATGACTCAGTAATGTTAATTGAGTTAGAGTAAAAACACACATACAAACACAAGACAACTGACAAAAGAGAGCAGAGTACCTCTCCGGCATCCTAAATGTAGACCATATGTTTTCAGTACTAGTCTGATGGACAGCGGCCGGTATCTGACGTGATATTGGCCGAATACAAACATTGTGAAACATAGTTAGGCACACAATAACTCTAATTGTAGGACATTATTGCATGATTTTGAATGAAAGTTTACGCATCACGTGAATCCCAGGAGAAACATATTCAAGTACTATATGAAAGTGAGCAAAGCAAAAAGCACAATTGTGTGAGTCCCAATGTTTACAGTAATCGGGGGGCGAGTTCACTCACCATGTTGACTTCCGATACCATGTCTATGCTCGCCACATCTATACTCATGCCAACTGCAACAGGGGCCCCTGTAATGCAAATGCAATGGTATMATTTACAATGACAGTGAATTCGAAAAATRGCTGCAATATGAGCCCAAGATGWGCGAATCTGCATAGTAAACATGGACACGCTGCAACATGGTTGCCCCACTTTTGAAAACGTACCTCCAAAGTCTGGTCGAAGACGAATATCATATCCCTTTAGTAGTTTGTCCACCGTCTCTTTCACAAACGACATGTTCCCTGGTTCATTCACGCTGAAACAACAACAAAAAGATTGCGTTTACTACAAAACTTGCACGTTCGTTTTTCCCGTCACACTTTTACTRGAGAAATCACTCACCTTTGTGCGCAGCACACGACAGCTACAATCACTGGTGCTGAAAGAACACTAAATAATTTTACACTCAGAAAAGCCCACATTCCTTACTGTTTTGGTGAAAAACGTGCAACGCAAAAACGGTACAAATGTGTTTACAAATCAGATAATTCCATTGGCAAGTTCTCGTGGAGGAAGTCGTTGGCTTTTCAGACCSTTCAGATCTGTTCGGTTTGACATCACTCGTATTTTGGATTTCTCTCCTCTCTCTCTATGCAACCGGGAGACATGAAGGAACTATACTCCTAACTGAAATGTATATAGGCTACTGGCAAAGACGCCACCGGTGGAGGCGGTAAAGGTACTTGCTTGGATTGGAGCCAACCCCTCTCACTCCAGATATTCATCTAATTGACTATAAACCTGAATATGTTCTAATCCCAATAAGATTTCACATAATGGGCCAAATAGATGTAGGCCTAGACTGAATTGCTATACCTGATGCAACGTGTCATAAGGGGTCTATCTCCCTTCCTCCAAGTCCTATTCAATAATCAAATCGACCACTCGAGCCCGTGGGGGCTGTCAGTCTGACTGACTGACGTACTTACCTGGTATCATAGATTGCAAACAACTTCTTGTTTCCATCGACTGCATTCCTGGGGGGGGGAAACAAGAGGAAATATGACTCCGTACAACACTTTCATTTTCACCTGCACAGTAACACATGGTGACTTTGATTTACATATACGGTGATAACTCACACCTGGCAACATACAACGCAGTGTAAAGTCTGTAATTGAGTCAACTTAGTTTTAGGTGTAGCTATAGCAGCTTTGCAGTGGGCAAATTGTTTTTGGACCATGTGATGTTCTTATAATAGTGCTTTATATGATAAGCATTGTACTTTAGGAATAAGTATTTTAACAGGCTCAAATTTGTTTCAGCACCGTGGACAGCACCACCCGATGGAATTACSGTAGGGTCAGAACGCGCTATGGGGACGGCGCTGTACAGTTCAAACATGGGGCTGAAACACCTTGGCACCACTTAAATAACTCACATAATACCTAGCAATTTACAAGACAGTGCAACACGTGTCTACTTGGTGCAAATAATTCACGTATTATAGATCTGTCAAACTGAACTGTCAACTATTGATTGTAATGTAAAAAGGTATAGAAATTGAATACCGTGCTACAGGAGAGTGCAATATGATTAGTCAGCACAATGTTCTGTCAGAAAATATGGAGTTAGAGTACCCTCTTATGGCAATTGGTATAACGACTTTGTTTGATGCAGGCTAACTGTAAAAATATAAAAATAAAAATAAATTGTTTTTTTTTCAGTAAGATTGTGTAATCACACCTTTTGATAGACATTGATGTATTGCGATCCTTCTTTTCATATTTGAGTGCGTTCATTCTCGATTTCCTCTGATCATTACCGTAATAATTCTCATTGATGGACCTTAGGCTGGTGAGTCATCGTGGCATAATAGGTCGGGRTCGAAATCAAAGGCAGTACTCTGGAGGCAGCGGTACCATGTGCATWAGAACTATAATAAGCGGCACTTCTCTTTTCAACAAAGCTGACGCATTTCCCACTGAATGAGAGAAAAGGCTAGGTAAACAGAGGGGACCAAAATTGGACATGTAGGTGAATAGGTATACTGTTTTATTGGGTCCTTGGGATATAGCCTTATTTTTTTTCTTCTGGATGGATCAACCCACTGCCCCTCATTCATTAAATTGATTTCGACTAGACAGCTAATTAGCTTGCGGGAGAGGATGGCGTTTTAACTAACCACAGCAATAGGYATAGGCTAGAGTAGCCTACAGTGGCAAGTAAGATAACAGGGGAAAGTTAAGTGACGCTTGGAGTTCCTGGAGGATCGTTTTCACTGTCGCACTTATAACGCACCGGTTAGCAAACCGTTGCAGTGTGTGCACGTGAGCGGCAACTGGAGGTGAGTGTGTTTTCTGACTAAGATGGGGCGCCGGGCCGCTAGTCCGCTCTGAGTGGACAAATAACTTGAGACCAAGGGTATGTAACACGAAAAACGTTATTTGTACTGTATTGCACTGTATTGTATTGCATTGTTACTGCATTGTACTGTAACCTCTAGTGATATGAGTTTGGATCAGAGTGGTCTGTAAGTCGGTATACGTTACCTCCAAGTCCTGGTCTGAGTCTGTTGTCGTAGCCGTCCAGCAGTCCGTCCAGTATCCGCGTGAAGATGGTGATGTTGTCATTAGCCTCCGCCTCTTTCAATGCCTCTTGCTTGTGTCTGGCCACGACTGGGAA
>NC_036867.1:35867146-35887261 GCF_002910315.2 Salvelinus sp. IW2-2015 | reverse complement strand
GCAATACAACACAATACAGTATTATATCAGTATTCATTTTCTTGGGGCAAATGTCATTCACTAATACTCTTATTTGACGTTATATTATATCCTCAGAGTACACTCAAGCCRGGTGCAGCAGGACCAGTGTAGCATGCTGATGCAGGAGATTTATAGAACCAAAATACAGTGTGAAATGTGGATATTTCTGTTTCAATGTACAGTTTGTCTTTGTTTGAATTTATACTGAATGTATTTTGGTTCTTTTGCAACTTGAAGGGATTTGAATGGAAAGATAAATACTAAGAGAGTGTGCCTGCGTGTGCACTGATTTAATGCAATTATATTACTGTAGCCTAAAGGCTATGCAGGTTATGCTGCAGYAAATTGACCTGTCACAAGACAAAAAGTTACCAGCTGATGAGACGATAAATGCATAGTGTGCTCCATACCGAGATGCGCTGTGTGACCCCACGTGGGACCAACTATATGTTTTGGAAACACCCCCCCCACTTGCAGGGAGACGGCTCTGGGGCGTTTTCTTTTTGGTTGGGGGCACCCTGGAGGCCCCCCCCCCCCTCTTCCCCAGATAACATATGAACACATCATAAGCCATGGCAAAATKATTAGCAAATTAGCTTTAAAACTGCAACATTTTCTCTCAGTCTGATGGCAAAATGTTTAGAATAACACGAGATAAGCTATTAAACTTGATCGGACCTTGCAGTGGGGGGGGGCTCGCAAAACTGCAGTATGCCAATGCTTAGCCTCATACATAATTTGTGATCCAGCATAGCATTTTCCCCCTCTGTAAAATAACACTCGCTAGACTTCTTGGATTCAGTGAGAAAAATAAAGAGACTGTTCTAATATACAGATTTGCATTGACTGGAATATATTCCAAGAGCAAAGCAATCACAGTAATAGATCAATCCTAAGTGAGAAGGAACTGCACTGCCAACACGCCATATATCACACAGCCCCCCTCATGACCACCACCTCCATCTGCAAAAAGTAACCTTGAGATCCAGACCTCTATTCAGACGAGAGAGAGAGGGAGTCAAAGAGTGTTCACCGGAAGATAGATAGAAATATCCTGCATCTCTTAGAGAAAAGAAAATGCTCTACCTCCGATTTGGTCTTACAGTGATTTTTATCCTTTTCCCCCCCTTCTAAATCTTGTTTTATAATGTCGCTAATGTAAGACATGGATACATCCAACATGGATTTGCCAAATGGGGTTGGAGAACAGAGCTGCACTCACTTCCTTAGAATGGCTTCTGTCATTGAAGGGTGTAAAGATTTCAAATGGAAATCTCTATGATGATTACTCATAAATTGAATTTGTCCCTGTCCCTTGTCTCTTCATGTTCACGGTCATATTCCAAATTCTATTCTATCCACAGAAAAGGTCACGGAGATCAAAACCAATATATTTGTCACAAGCTTTGGCCCAGTTTCAGATACTGAAATGGTGAGTCAATTTACAGCCCATTTCATTATGCACCATTTCAACGACGTCCATTAACGTAATTCTTTGCGATAGGAGCAACACCACACCCTCCTGTAAATGTTACAACACACAGCAATTATCCTAGGCGCATATAATGACATGTATTCATATTTTTTTGTTAAGTAATAAATCAATATATTATAGAGAAATACATCATAGGCCAGATTCCAGGATGCAGATTAAACCCAGTCCTGGACTGAAACGTTATTTCAATGGAGAATCTTCTTTTAGTATTTATTTTTGTTGTCCAGGACTAGTTTTACAGTTTAATATTTTAAATTTACCAGTTTCTCACAGCAGGAAAAGAATCCTGCAGCAACAGGAAATGTGAATTATTACACGGATTATAATTAATGGACATTTTTGTGAGCGTTGATACACTTTTCGTTAGGGAAAATCAAGTCTGACGTTTTAAGGTGGAAATTGCTAACTTTAAACCTTTTTATTCTCATAGTTCATACAGTTTGTCAATTAAAGATATTTTTTGCAAAAAGTATTATTATATTATTGATCGATTGACTATGACTTTGCAAATCACCCATTCTGTAGAAACTATGAGAATAGAAAGGTTCAGAACTTTTGTGAAACATCACAGCACAGTTGAAATATATATGGCATAAAGAAATCCAACATGGATGGTGTTTTAAGAGATAGATGGGAGGGGTTGACTGGAGTTGAAGGGTGGGACTAATAACAACAAGATAACTCATGTAAATATCTAACTGTTTCCGTAAAATGTACATAGGTTCAAAACTTCTGTGAAAAAGCACAGTTAAAAAATATATGGCAAATAGAAATCAATCTGGATGGTCTTCAGAAATAGACGGGAGGGGTTGAGGGTAGTGGAAGGATAGGAGTAAAAACAAACAAAAGATTGTAAAATATATTGTGTCTGTAAAATGTACAGTGCCCTCGGAAACTATTCAGACCTCTTGACTTATTCCACATTTTGTTACGTTATAGCCTTATTCTAAAATGTATTAAATAGTTTTTCATCAATCTACAATACAATACAACGACAAAGCAAAAACAGGTTTTCCGAATTTGTGACTAATTTATCATTTTTTTTTTAAACTACTGAAATGTCACTTTTACATAAGTATTCAGATCCTTTACTCAATACTTATTTGAAGCACCTTTGGCAGCGATTACAGCCTTGAGTTTTCTTGGGTATGACGCTACAAGCTTGGCACACCTGTATTTGGGGACTTTCTCCCATTCTTCTGGCAAGAGGTTCTCAAGCTCTGTCAGGTTGGATGGGGAGCGTTGCTGCACAGCTATTTTCAGGTCTCTCCAGAGATGTTAGATCGGGTTCAAGTCCGGACTCTGGCTGGGCCACTCAAGGACATTCCAGAGACTTGTCCCGAAGCTATTCCTGCATTGTTTTGGCTGTGTGCTTAGGGTCGTTGTCCTGTTGAAAGGTGAACCTTCAACCCAGTTTGAGGTACTAAGCACTCTGGAGCAGTTTTTCATCAAGGATCTCTCTGTACTTTGCTCTGTTCATCTTTCCCTCGATCCTGACTAATCTCCCAGTCCCTGCCGCTGAAAAACATCCCCACAGCATGATGCTGCCACCACCATGCTTCACTGTAGGGATGGTTCCAGGTTTCCTCCAGACGTGACGCTTGGCATTCAGGCCAAAGAGTTCAATCTTGGTTTCATCAKACCAGAGAATCTCGTTTCTCATGGTCTGAGAGTCTTTAGGTGCCTTTTGGCAAACTCCAAGTGGGCTGTCATGTGTCTTTTACTGATGAGTGGCTTCCGTCARGTCACTCTTCCACAAAGGCCTGACTGGTGGAGTTCTGCAGAGATGGTTGTCCTTCTGGAAGGTTCTCCTTTCTCCACAGAGGAACTCTAGACCTTTGTCAGAGTGACCATCGTGTTCTTGGTCACCTCCCTCGACCTATTGCTCAGTTTGGCTGGGCGGCCAGCTCTAGAAAGAGTCTTGGTGGTTCCAAACTTCTTCCATTTAAGAATGATGGAGACCACTGTGTTCTTGGGGACCTTCAATGCTGCAGACATTTTTTGGAACCCTTCCCCAGATCTGCGCCTCTACACAATCCTGTCTCGGATCTCTACGGACAATTCCTTCAACCTCATGGCTTGGTTTTTGCTCTGACATGCACTGTCAACTGTGGGACCTTATATAGACAGTTGTGCGCCTTTCCAAATCATGTCCAATCAATTGAATTTACCACAGGTGGACTCCAATCAAGTTGTAGAAACATCTCAAGGGTGATCAATGGAAACAGGATGCACCTGAGCTCAATTKTGAGTCTCATAGCAAAGTGTCTGAATACTTATGTAAATACGTTTTTTTACATTTATATTTGKTTTTGCAAAAATTTCAAAAAAACKATTTTTGCTTTGTCATTATGGGGTATTGTGTGTAGATTGGGAAGGATAATWWWWAAAAAAGTCTGTAATGTAACAAAATGTGGAAAAAGTCAAAACTTTCCAAAGGCAGCATKTATAAGCTGGAAGTAGAAGCCTAAGTGTTGTTGTTCGTTAGTTTACTCCAATTAGGGGAGGGGTGGTAGGGTTAGTCAAAAATACTAAATCTAATMAAATAAAATAATACAAAATGAAATACTTAAAAACTTTTTTAAAACCTCAGGTACACTACACATTGCACTTCCTCCTGCACAGGAACATTCTCTGAGTCAGCGGGATCAAATTAAAATAGCAGATCTGTATGTGTCCACAGGCTTTGACTCGGAGTGTTATCACCATGTATCAACACCATGCTTCTCTCCACCTTAGGAATACACCATTGATGTGTTTTTCCGACAAAGCTGGAAAGACGAGCGCCTGTGTTTCAAAGGACCCATGGAGATGCTKCCTCTGAACAACCTCCTGGCCAGTAACATCTGGACCCCAGACACATTCTTCCTCAACGGGAAAAAGTCTATCGCCCACAACATGACCACGCCCAACAAGCTACTGAGACTGAAGGATGACGGAACGCTGCTCTACACTATGAGGTACCAACCACGGGCCTGTTCAGTACTATTTCAGATAGAAATGWATCACATAGAACAGATAGGAAGTACCTGTAATGTAGGGTGGGGAATTGTGTCAGGTCTATTCAAATCAAGTCACATTTTATTGGTCACATACACATGGTTAGCAGATGTTGATGCGAGTATAACGAAATGCTTGTGCTTCTAGTTCCCGACAGTGCAGTAATATCAAACAAGTAATCGAACAAATTCACAACSACTACCTTATACACACAAATGTAAAGGGATGAATAAGAATATGTACATATAAATATATGGATGAGCGATGGCCGTGCGGCATAGGCAAGATGGTGTAGATGGTATAGAATGCAGTATATACATATGAGATGAGTGATGTAGGATATGTAGGCATTATTAAAGTGGCGTTATTTAAAGTGACTAGTGATACCTTTATTAAATCCATTTATTAAATGTATTAAAGTGGACAGAGATTTGAGTCTGTATGTTAGCAGCAGCCACTCTATGTTARTGATGGCTGTTTAACAGTCTGATGGCCTTGAGATAGAAGCTGTTTTTCAGTCTCTCGGTYCCAGCTTTGATGCACTTGTACTGACCTCGCCTTCTGAATGATAGCAGGGTGAACAGGCTGTCCCGTCAAAGTGGAGATGCTGTTTCCTGAAGTCCACGATCATCTCCTTTGTTTTGTTGACGTTGAGTGAAAAGTTATTTTCCTGACACCACACTCCRWGGGCCCWCACCTCCTCCCTGTAGGCCGTCTCGTCGTTGTTGGTAATCAAGCTTACCACTGTAGTGACGTCTGCAAACTTGATGATTGAGTTGGAGGCGTGCATGGCCACGCAGTCATGGGTGAACAGGGAGTACACGAGAGGGCTGAGAACGCATCCTTGTGGGGCCCCAGTGTTGAGGATCAGCCCTCACCACCTGGGGGCGGCCCGTCAGAAAGTCCAGAAACCAGTTGTACAGGGCGRGGTCGAGACCCAGGGTCTCAAGCTTAATGATAAGTTTGGAGGGTACTGTGGTGTTAAATGCTGAGCTGTAGTCAATGAACAGCATTCTTACATAGGTATTTCTCTTGTCCAGATGGGAWAGGGTAGTGTGCAGTGTGATGGCGATTGCGTCGTCTGTGGACATATTGTGGCGGTAAGCAAATTGGAGTGGGTCTAGGGTATCAGGTAGGGTGGAGGTGATATGATCTTTGACTAGTCTCTCAAATCACTTCATGATGACAGAAGTGAGTGCTACGGGACTATAGTCATTTAGTTCAGTTACCTTAGCTTTCTTGGGAACAGGAACAATGGTGGCCATCTTGAAGCATGTGGGCACAGTAGACTGGGATAGGGATTGATTGAATATGTCCGTRAACRCACCAGCCAGCTGGTCTGCACATGCTCTGAGGACGCGGCTAGGGATGCCGYCTGGGCCGGCAACKTTGCGAAGATTAACACGTTTAAATGTTTTACTCACAKTGGCCACGGTGAAGGAGAGCCCACAGGCTATTGTCCTCAAAGCGAGCAAAGAAGTTGTTTAGTTTKTCTGGGAGCAAGACGTCAATGTCCGCRACGGGGMCGGTTTTCTTTTTGTAATCCGTGATTGACTGTAGACCCTGCCACRTAAGTYTTGTGTTTGAGCCGTTGAACCCTACTCGTGTTTGAGCCGGTGACTCTACTTTGTCTCTATACTGACGCTTTGCTTGTTTGATTGCCTTGCGGAGGGAACAGCTACACTCTTTGTATTCGGTTATGTTTCTAGTCGCCTTGCCATGATTAAAAGCGGTGGTTCGCGCTTTCAGTATTGCACGAATGCTGCCATCAATCCACGGTTTCTGGTTAGGGAGGTTTTAATAGTCACAGTGGGTACAACATCACCGATGCACTTGCTAATAAACTTGCTCACCGAGTCAGCGTATAGGTCAATGCTGTTGTCTGAGGCTACCCAGAACATATCCCAGTCCACGTGATCGAAGCAGTCTTGAAGCACTCATGCGTCAAACTAAGTAACATAATAATACAAATATCCCCTTTAAGCTAGGTATATGTTTCTTTGAATGGGCTGCRTTTTTCAGACCATGTGACATCCCGAAAAATTGGTCTTCTCACGAAAAYCTCTGTAGCGTCTGAACGATTTGGGCTACAAACTAATATGACCCCGCTATGGAAAGGAGATATTCTCACAAATATGATGGTGTTCTCCATTTTGGATTTACGATCTCCGCAAGTGTCACTCGTCTGAAGGTAACTGGTAAAAAAARAAAATKAATGGAAGTATGGAGTTAGTTTTGTGCCAACAAAAAAAGGRGGTTAAATATGTGTCCAARAAACAAAAGTATTTCCTTACTGTAGCTTTCTTATATCTCTTAGATAAAGGAAAGACGCTTAAAAATCTTATTCCCCCTTTTATTTTTGRACTGTCTGTTTGGCCATTTATGATTGTGTTATTCAATGTGTTTCTATAGGTTATAGTAGTAAAGACCAATTTTGGGGAATACCTACAGGGGTCCTAAAATTCCAAATCAAATAGCTAAATGATCCATGGTATGACCATCTTAAAACAATTCCACATGTTAGCTGAACCTCCCCCACCCCACCCAAAGGCTTAGACTTATAGAGGATAATATCTGAGCTTTGTGTCTGAAAAACTAACGTTACGCTCACTGAAATACAGCCAGCCACGATTCACAAATGGCCCTGAACTGGTTTGGTTATTGTTGTTGTCTGTGTGTAGGAGGTAACAWAAGCCTCTGCACAGCTATTCGACTCAGCCCAGCTCTTGGTAACATAGGCTCAGACAATTTTCTTTTATTTTGGTCTTTGTGATGCTGTATTTTGTATGTTATGGGACACGGACCAATATGTGGCAGGTAAGATTAAATATTCACCCTTGAATTCATAATAGACAGGAACAGAAAGTGATGACAACCAATAGCAATCATACGAATAGATCAGGACTTCCTGGTATCATTTTAGGAGGTATAATTTATTCCAGATCAATACCACCTGCTAAAAATCATCTTAATGCCAGATAAATAGATGCAAGAGAAATAGATGACTTTGATTCCGTCACTGGAATCAAAGTCTGATGAGTGAAAGAAGAAGCAGATATCAGGCCCATAATTTAAAAAAGGTAATAGATTTCCCAATGACTCAGGAAATGAAACATCAGGACGTTTCTGCTTTTAATCGCTCTGGTTTTACTACTGTCTCCTAATGTATTTCCATTACCAGGAAAGAGATTAGCGCTCTACCTAGATTTATTGCATGGCCCAGCCTTTCAGAATCCACCGACATCAGGGGAAAGCTCCTTCTCTCCAGTGGAGATAATGACTAAATGTGATTGCATTCTCACCCCCCGATTCCGAAACATTAGCCCGAGAGCAACAGAGTTTTCAGAAACCTTCAGAAAAGGTTGAAGCAAGTGAACATCATGTAGTATTCGTATTTCCAGGGCAAACTGTACCTCTGATGCAGGAAATATGCATATTAAGAAACTAGTGCAGTCTTTTTGCCATGCTCATTACTTTGAGGTGCACTGGTGACATCAACACGTAACAAGTAAATGTTATACTGTTAATCACACAAGAAATGCAGGTGCATAATTGTGAATGCAAAAAATTGAGTAATGGGGATGATTTAGAATAGATGACACCTGTTACATGTAATTTGAGGGGGRATTTGTAGCCCTAATTTTGTAAGGGAAAAAGGCAGCTCTCTATGCGTGGACCTACATTAGGAWATAGCTAATCAAACCTGTATACCAATATACTTTCCTTGTGAGACAGAAAATCAGGTTCTTCAATGACCAGTCCTGCAGTTTCTCTTGTAACCACATGATGGCAGCCTTMCCTGTTCACAGTACAGACCAATGAGAATTAGAGTTGGTCTTCGTATGATCCAATAAGATCTTAAAACAGGTCAGCTGTCTTTGACACAACRTAAGCAAAGTAATAACATTGAATAAGGATGCAGTGAAGTGAACACAACCATATCCATATGGTCCTCAAGGACTAGAGGTGGCATCATTTCATTGTTTTATCAATGTGTTTACATGTGTCACATTATGTGGTTACTTTGTGGACATGTTCTCTGGGAATACACTCTTGACGTACAGTACATGGGGGATTTGAAGTGAATGACAGCTGGGAATTCACAAATAATACAACCACCACAAGATGGCAGTATAATCAAATGTAATGCCATGTGCTTGGATCAGGGTGAATTCTTGGTGATTCTGTCTAGAAATACTACAAGGGGRAAAAAACGGCCTGTGATGTAATCGTACAGGCATTGTGCTATCTATGCAACTAACATTAGCACTGGAGATGAAGATGTTGATGACGACGGCGGCACTGGATTTGAAATTAACAGGATTATTATATGTAGTATATCTGTAGGGGATTTGGGTTTATTGTCTTGATCTTTTGGGTCTTTCTCTAGGTTAACCATATCGGCGGAGTGTCCCATGCAGTTGGAGGACTTCCCAATGGATGCTCATGCTTGCCCTTTGAAGTTTGGAAGCTGTGAGTAAAATTCCATGTGTTGATATTTTGTGTATTACTCTTTGCCACACCAATAATACAACGGCACAGATCCCATACGTATAAACATTACTAGGCCCAGACTTCYTATGATCTGAGTATGAGTCAATGACAGCACTATTTATCAAACCTCCAACTCAGTAAACTACCAAATCAATTCCTCTAAAGAGACAATTGAGCTTGCACAGTATTCTGTAGGACGGTACATATGGAACAAGGAAAGAACACAGAATCCAGCCACAACGACGGCGCCGCAATAAGGAATGACCTGAATCCTGAAACCGGCGGAGCTAAACCTGGTTCAGTTAAACTAGGTGGAGGGCCAAAAGGTCTATCTATCCTTTAATCAAATTGCGTGTCCTTAATTACCTTTGGTAACCTGGCTCTTAATTACCTCTGGTAACCAGGCTCTTAATTACCTCTGGTAACCAGGCCCTTAATTACCTTTGCTAACTTGGCACGTGGCCTGTGGCCTCAGCAGCTGGCCTATCCTACTGTACCACCTCGCCAGGGCTCCCAGGGTTGTATTACCATTTACCAATTAGAACTAAAAGCAGACTATGGTCAGGCAGGGCCATCACCTAGACTTTTTGGGGGCCCTCTGCGAGATTTGGTTGGGGGGCCCCCACGCCTCGCTGGCAAAACATTTTGGTGGCCCCCCTCTTGACGGCGGAGAGAAAAAGTTAGAGTTAAAGTACATTTCCTGCAATTCCACACATTTTGCCATGGGCATAGAATTTATCTTGCAATTTTAAAGCACATTTTCTGCAATTCTACACATTTTGCTATGGGGCGGAGAGAACATTTAGCAATTGTATAACTAATTATATGCAATTCTACTCATTTTGCCATGGGGCGGAGAGAAAAAGTAGCAGTTTTAAAGCAAGTTTTCTGCAATTCTACAGATTTTGCCATGGGGTGGAGAGAACATTTAGCAATTTTATAACTCATTCTATGCAATTCTACTCATTTTTGCCACGGAGCGGAGAAAAAGAAGTTGCAGTTTTACAGATCATTTCCTGTAATTCTACACATTTTGCCGTGCGGTGGAGCAAATTCTTTGCCATTTTAAAGATAATTTCCAGAAATTTGACACATTTTGCAATGACTTATGCCATGTTAATATAATATTTGAATGAGAGTGACTAACAAAATCAATGGCCCTTCGTGCCTGGTCGGTAATTCAGCCATGATTACTACATTTACATTTTAGTCATTTAGCAGACGCTCTTATCCAGAGTGACTTTTAGCCGCAATTATGGTTAAGTGCCTTGCTCAAGGGCACATCGACAGATTTTCCTCAGAGTCGGCTCAGGGATTCAAACCACAACTGTCCGGTTACTGGCCCAACACTCTTAACCTCCAGGCTACCTGCTGCCACTACTACAAGTTTAAATAGCTGGCTAGACCTATTTACCTTTTTTTTAATGCTGACATGGCCTAATTGAGAGACTGACAGTGACTGGCATAACAAGARAAAAACTGCTTATGCACAACCAAATTTCGAAATTGCACCCCGTGTATTCTGCTATTCTAATTCTCAACAGTTAGTTGAAACCCCTCAACCCCCTCTCAAATTGAGAACCCTAAGTTCCTAAACCCAGAGGACTTCCAGGACTGGAAACCGCTTTGTACTGTGGTATCCAGCAGTCACACCAGCATCTGCGGCTAAGCATTTTACATCCTGTTATGTTAACATTCTCCTGAAGTGTTGTGGGTTGGGGCAGGGGGGGGGGGGGGGTGTTGCCTGCCTGCCTGGTTTAATGCTGGCCTGAAATAGCTCAGCTGTACTTTGACCTTTTAGACGGGGACACACAGATGGATAGTCCCAGGGAAGCTAATAGGAATGCCCTGAGCAGGGTCACGCCATGTCACAATATAGTAAACCCTGGGCTTTGTCACACATAGGACGTATATAGCCAGATTACCTAGCTGATTGAACTGCCCCTACAGATGTAGGATCTTAAGTTGATCACTCTTTTGTGCTGAGATTTTTTCTGCTAAGCAGGAAATGAAAACTTGTTGTGTATTTGAATTTTAAAAGCCTTCTAAAAGTTTAGAATTTCACTTTGACATTTCAGACTAGGTTTGTCCTAACAAAAAAGGCCAGACACTCAGAAAACTTTTGCATTGTAGTAATTTACATACAGAGCATACAGATACAGTTACTACGGTTTAGCCAGTTGTCTGAGCACTGTGACCACAGGCCTATTTCTCATTCACTCACCCCACACATCCCACTTCACCACCAGATACAACTACTTTCCTGTGCACCCAGCTCACAGGGGATATGAAGGATGATGGAAAGTGTATCTTGCCTTTACTCTCACAGTTGACCTTTTTCAAGCAGCACAGAAAAACTAGTCTTATCAAATAATGTTCATGATAAGTAGGATGGATGTGGTAGTGTGTGGGAGGAGGGAGTGTGTGTATGTTTGTACAGATGTGGGATTGTAATTTGATCACCCTGTTGCAGGAGAACTGTTGCAGGACATTTAAAATGTGTAGTCTATTTGAGAGTTAAAAATGCTTATGAAGTTTGTCGATTCCAATTTGAAATGTTTGACTCGATTGCCCTAATGAAAAATATATCAACCTCCACAAAAATGTCCATGAATTATAATCCATTTAATAATTTATATTTCCTGTTGCTGCAGGATTATTTTCCTGCGATAGCAAACTKGAACAAATTAAGATCCTACATTTGTATAGGTCTGTGGAGAAGCATGGAAAATGTCTGACCTGACCATGCTGCTGCTGCTAAGACGAAATTCGGGGTCAATGCAACGTCATAATTGAGACGTGGTTTCTCCTTCTTATGCTTTTTTGACTTACTACTGTATATTGTATTGATAGCAGACACTCTTTTTAAGATTAACTCATAACTAGTGTAGTGTACTACAAGGAACAATAAAATATTGAAATCACCAGCAAATAAACATCACAGGTCAGAAATGTGCCMTTTTGACACTATTCCACATCTAAATTCATAAAATGGTTAAATTGATGTAAAAACTATATYGTGATGCAGTAATAATCTACAAGAGTGCTGTAATAAACAGTCATTGAAGTCTGTGGAATGATGACACTCAAGTCGCTCTCAGTCTTYAACCGATTAGAGCTGTGGTGAACTGAAGTGCTTTTAGGAGCTGGGTTCTCTATTGTCATCCATGCATTACTAACCCAAGGCTATCTGTAWGGAGTGGAGAGATGGAGAGTACAGAGGGCTGCATGCATCCCAAATGGCACCCTATTCCCTRTTTTGTGCACGATATAGGGAATAGGGTGCCATTTGGGACCTGGGCACAGCCTCTTTTGATAAACGAAGCTGATTTAAAATGGGTTGTATACTACAGGCAAGGCTCAATCAGTGCATTTCTGTATACCCGGTGTAGCTCTTTTCTATTCCCATGGTCAAGTAAAATCACAGGAGGGTTTTAGATGCTGTAAAACCATCCTATTACTATTATGTACTAGCACACTCTCCTCACAGGTACAGTAGATGGCTCAAGTTTTCAGATTAAGATGTATGGGTGCGTGGACAGTATGTAAACAAAGATTATATCAAATCTGTTCRTCATTTCATTTGTTCATTTGTTTGTTCATTCGTTTATTCATTTGTTTACTCATTCATTCATTTATCCATTCATTCATTCATTTACTCATTCATCTATCGCAGGTCCTAATGTTCATGTTACGTAATAGGTGGGTGTGTACCGTGCAATCTCAAAGTCAGGAAGAGGTTGCCGTAAAGTTGGCATACGTGACAGGCCCCGTCTGCCAAATCCTTTAGCTCTACTACTAAATCATGGTATTCCCCGCATCATTATCCTTAAGGATTYTAAACCCACCCAACTTTACATTTTGGCCCTGGCTTTCGGCTAAAGCCATCCAAGAAGTCTGACTGTAAATAGCAACCCACTAGGCATGGCCAGTAGTACCAGTACTACAGCAAAGTGCTATGACATGCTATTGAGTTTGGTTGCTTAGTTACTGCACTTTACATTGATCCATCACTTTCTTTTTCTTTGTTCTTCCCACCCAACACACRCGCRCACACACACAGGCATTTTCCTCCTACAACTAGGGAGAAATGCTTGTTTAGTCCCTAGGAACATTCACAGTGTACCTCATTTTGATTATTTTCTTTAATCCAGAAAGACACTTTGTCATCCGGGGATTAAACTACAGTCATTCTTTTCATCCTTAATTAGAAAGGGGTCCGCAAGTGTCACTCGTCCTGAAGGTAACTGGTAAAAAAGAAAATTAATGGAAGTATGGAGTTAGTTTTGTGCCAACAAAAAAGGAGGTTAAATATGTGCTCGCAAGAAACAAAAGTATTTCCTTACTGTAGCTTTCTTATATTCTCTTAGATAAAGGACAGACGCTTAAAAATTCTTATTCCCCCTTTTATTTTTGGACTGTCTGTTTGGCCATTTATGATGTGTTATTTCAATGTGTTTCTATAGGTTATAGTAGTAAAGACCAATTTTGGGGATACCTACAGGGGTCCTAAAATTCCAAATCAAATAGCTAAATGATCCATGTATGATACATCTTAAAAACAATTCCACATGTTAGCTGAACCTCCCCCACCCCACCCAAAGGCTTTAGACTTATACGAGGATAATATCTGAGCTTGTGTCTGAAAAACCTAACGTTACGCTCACTGAAATACAGCCAGCCACGATTCACACATGGCCCTGAACTGGTTTGGTTATTGTGTTGTCTGTGTGTAGGAGGTAACATAAGCTCTCTGCACAGCTATTCGACTCAGCCCAGCTCTTGGTAACATACGGCTCAGACAATTTTCTTTTATTTTTGGTCTTTGTGATGCTGTATTCTTTGTATGTTTGGGACACGGACCAATATGTTTGTCAGGTTAGATTAAATATTCCCCACCTTGAATTCATAATAGGACAGGAACAGAAAGTGATGACAACCAATAGCAATCATACGAATAGATCAGGACTTCCTGGTATCATTTTAGGAGGTATAATTTATTCCAGATCAATACCACCTGCTAAAATCACTTAATGCCAGATAAATAGATGCCAGAGAAATAGATGACTTTTGATTCCGTCACTGGAATCAAAGTCTGATGAGTGAAGAAGAAGCAGATATCAGGCCCATTACATTAAAAAAGGTAATAGATTTCCCAATGGACTCAGGAAATGAAACATCAGGACGTTTCTGCTTTTAATCCGCTCTCGGTTTTCACTACTGTCTCCTAATGTATTTCCATTACCAGGAAAGAGATTAGCGCTCTACCTAGATTTTTGCATGGCCCGCAGCCTTTCAGAATCCACCGACATCAGGGGAAAGCTCCTTCTCTCCAGTGGAGATAATGACTAATGTGATTGCATTCTCACCCCCGATTCCGAAACATTAGCCGCGAGCAACAGAGTTTTCAGAACCTTCAGAGAAAGGTTGAAGCAAGTGACATCAATGTAGTATTCCGTATTTCCAGGGCAAACTGTACCTCTGATGCAGGAAATATGCATATTAGAAACTAGTGCAGTCTTTTTTGCCATGCTCATTACTTTGAGGTGCACTGGTGACATTCAACACGTAACAAGTAAATGTTATACTGTTAATCACACAAGAAATGCAGGTGCATATTTGTGAATGCAAAAAATTGAGTAATGGGATGATTTAGAATAGATGACCCCTGTTACATGTAATTTTGAGGGGAATTTGTAGCCCTAATTTTTGTAAGGGAAAAAGGCAGCTCTCCTATGCGTGGACCTACATTAGGATATAGCTAATATAAACCTGTTACCAATATACTTTCCTTGTGAGACAGAAAATCAGGTTCTTCAATGACCAGTCCTCGCAGTTTCTCTTTGTAACCATGAATGGCAGCCTACCTGTTCACAGTAACACGAAATGAGAATTAGAGGTTGGTCTTCGTATGATCCAATAAGATCTTAAACAGGTCAGCTGTCTTTGACACAACGTAAGCAAAGTAATACATTGAATAAGGATGCAGTGAAGTGAACAGACCTGAGTCCATATGGTCCTGAAGGACTAGAGGTGGCCTCATTTCATTGTTTTTATCAATGTGTTTACATGTGTCACAATTATGTGGTTACTTTGTGGACATGTTCTCTGGGAATACACTCTTGACGTACAGTACATGGGGATTTGGAAGTGAATGACAGCTGGGAATTCACAAATAATACAACCACCACAAGATGGCAGTATAATCAAATGTAATGCCATGTGCTTGGTCAGGGTGAATTCTTGGTGATTCTGTCTAGAAATACTACAAGGGGGAAAAACGGCCTGTGATGTGTAATCGTACAGGCATTGTGCTATCTATGGCAACTAACATTAGCACTGGAGATGAAGATGTTGATGACGACGGCGGCACTGGATTTGAAATTAACAGGATTATTATATGTAGTATATCTTGTAGGGGATTTGGGTTTATTGTCTTGATCTTTTGGGTCTTTCTCTAGGTTAACCATATCGGCGGAGTGTCCCATGCAGTTGGAGGACTTCCCAATGGATGCTCATGCTTGCCTCTTTGAAGTTTGGAAGCTGTGAGTAAAATTCCATGTGTTGATATTTTGTGTATTACTCTTTGCCACACCAATAATAAATATGGCACAGATCCCATACGTATAACTTACTAGGCCCAGACTTCTTATGATCTGAGTATGAGTCAATGACAGCACTATTTATCCAAACTCCAACTCAGTATACCACATCAATTCCTCTAAAGAGACAATTGAGCTTGCACAGTATTCTGTAGGACGGTACATATGGAACAAGGAAAGAACACAGAATCCAGCCACAACGACGGCGCCGCAATAAGGAATGACCTGAATCCTGAAACCGGCGGAGCTAAACCTGGTTCAGTTAAACTAGGTGGAGGGGCCAAAAGGTCTATCTATCCTTTAATCAAATTGCGTGTCCTTAATTACCTTTTGGTACCTGGCTCTTAATTACCTCTGGTAACCCAGGCCTCTAATTACCTCTGGTAACCAGGCCCCTTATTACCTTTGCTAACTTGGCACGTGGCTGTGGCCTCAGCAGCTGGCCTATCCTACTGGTACCACCTCGCCAGGGCTCCCAGGGTTGTATTACCATTTACCAATTAGACTAAAAGCAGACTATGGTCAGGCAGGGCATCACCTAGACTTTTTGGGGCCCTCTGCGAGATTTTGGTTGGGGGGCCCCCACGCTCGCTGGACAAAACATTTTGGTGGCCCCCCTCTTGACGGCGGAGAGAAAAGTTAGAGTTAAAGTACATTTCCTGCAATTCCACACATTTTGCCATGGGCATAGAATTTATCTTGCAATTTAAAAGCACATTTTCTGCAATTCTACACACATTTTGCTATGGGCGGAGAGACATTTAGCAATTGTATAACTAATTATATGCAATTCTACTCATTTTGCCAATGGGCGGAGAGAAAAAGTACCAGTTTTAAAGCACAGTTTTCTGCAATTCTACAGATTTTGCCAATGGGGTGGAGAGAACATTTAGCAATTTTATAACTCTCATTTATGCAATTCTACTCATTTTTGCACGGAGCGGAGAAAAGAAGTTGCAGTTTTACAGATCATTTCCTGTAATTCTACCACATTTTGCCGTGCGGTGGAGCAAATCTTTGCCATTTTAAAGATAATTTCCAGAAATTTGACACATTTTGCAATGACTTATGCCATGTTAATATAATATTTGAATGAGAGTGACTACAAAAATCAATGGCCCTTCGTGCCTGGTCGGTAATTCAGCCATGATTACTACATTTACTTTTTAGTCATTTAGCAGACGCTCTTTATCCAGAGTGACTTTTAGCCGCAATTATGGTTAAGTGCCTGCTCAAGGGCACATCGACAGATTTTTCCTCAGAGTCGGCTCAGGGATTCAAACCACAACTGTCCGGTTACTGGCCCAACACTCTTAACTCCCAGGCTACCTGCTGCCACTACTACAAGTTTAAATAGCTGGCTAGACCTATTTACCTTTTTTTTAATGCTGACATGGCCTAATTTAGAGACTGACAGTGACTGGCATACAAGAAAAAAACTGCTTATGCACAACCAAATTCGAAATTGCCACCCGTGTATTCTGCTATTCCTAATTCTCAACAGTTAGTTGAAACCCCTCAACCCCCTCTCAAATTGAGAACCCTAAGTTCCTAAACCCAGAGGACTTCCAGAACTGGAAACCGCTTTGTACTGTGGTATCCAGCAGTCACACCACATCTGCGGCTAAGCATCTTATCCTTATGTTAACATTCTCCTGAAGTGTTGTGGGTTGGGGCAGGGGGGGGGGGGGGGTGTTGCCTGCCTGCCTGGTTTAAGTGCTGGCCTGAAATAGCTCCAGTGTACTTTGACCTTTTAGACGGGGACACACACAGATGGATAGTCCAGGGAAGCTAATAGGAATGCCCTGAGCAGGGTCACGCCATGTCACAATATAGTAAACCCTGGGCTTTGTCACACCATAGGACGTATATAGCCAGATTACCTAGCTGATTGAACTGCCCCTACAGATGTAGGATCTTAAGTTGATCACTCTTTTGTTGCTGAGAATTTTTCTGCTAAGCAGGAAATGGAAACTTGTTGTGTATTTGAATTTTAAAAAGACTTCTAAAAGTTTAGAATTTCACTTTGACATTTCAGACTAGGTTTGTCCTAACAAAAAAGGCCAGACACTCAGAAACTTTTGCCATTTGAGTAATTTAAATACAGAGCATACAGATACAGTTACTACGGTTTAGCCAGTTGTCTGAGCACTGTGACCACAGGCCTATTTCTCATTCCATCACCCACACATCCACTTCACCACCAGATACAACTACTTTCCTGTGCACCCAGCTCACAGGGGAATATGAAGGATGATGGAAAGTGTATCTGCCTTTACTCTCACAGTTGACCTTTTTTCAAGCAGCACAGAAAAACTAAGTCTTAATCAAATATATGTTCATGATAAGTAGGATGGTGGGTATTGGTGTGTGTGGGGAGGAGGGAGTGTGTGTATGTTTTGTACAGATGTGGGATTGTAATTTGATCACCCTGTTGCAGGAGAACTGTTGCAGGACATTTAAAATGTGTAGTCTATTTGAGAGTTAAAAATGGCTTATGAAGTTTGTCGATTCCAATTTGAAATGTTTGACTCGATTGCCCTAATGAAAAATATATCAACCTCCACAAAATGTCCATGAATTATAATCCATTTAATAATTTTATATTTCCTGTTGCTGCAGGATTATTTTCTCCTGCGATAGCAAACTGGAACAAATTAAGATCCTACATTTGTATAGGTCTGTGGAGAAGCTGGAAAATGTCTGACCTGACCATGCTGCTGCTGCTAAGGAAATTCGGGGTCAATGCAACGTCATAATTGAGACGTGGTTTCTCCTTCTTATGCTTTTTTTACTTACTACTGTATATTGTATTGATAGCAGACACTCTTTTTAAGATTAACTCATAACTAGTGTAGTGTACTACAAGGAACAATAAAATATCGAGATCACCAGCAAATAAACATCACAGGTCAGAAATGTGCCCTTTTGACACTATTCCACATCTAAATTCATAAAATGGTTAAATTGATGTAAAACTATATTGTGATGCAGTAATAATCTACAAGAGTGCTGTAATAAACAGTCATTGAAGTCTGTGGAATGATGACACTCAAGTCGCTCTCAGTCTTTAACCGATTAGAGCTGTGTTGAACTGAAGTGCTTTTAGGAGCTGGGTTCTCTATTGTCATCCATGCATTACTAACCAAGGCTATCTGTATGGAGTGGAGAGATGGAGAGTACAGAGGGCTGCATGCATCCAAAATGGCACCCTATTCCCTATTTTGTGCACGATATAGGGAATAGGGTGCCATTTGGGACCTGGGCACAGCCTCTTTTGATAAACGAAGCTGATTTAAAATGGGTTGTATACTACAGGCAAGGCTCAATCAGTGCATTTCTGTATACCGGTGTAGCTCTTTTCTATTCCCATGGTCAAGTAAAATCACAGGAGGGTTTTAGATGCTGTAAAACCATCCTATTACTATTATGTACTAGCACACTCTCCTCACAGGTACAGTAGATGGCTCAAGTTTTCAGATTAAGATGTATGGGTGCGTGGACAGTATGTAAACAAAGATTATATCAAATCTGTTCATCATTTCTTTGTTCATTTGTTTGTTCATTCGTTTATTCATTTGTTTACTCATTCATTCATTTATCCATTCATTCATTCATTTACTCATTCATCTATCGCAGGTCCTAATGTTCATGTTACGTAATAGGTGGGTGTGTACCGTGCAATCTCAAAGTCAGGAAGAGGTTGCCGGTAAAGTTGGCATACGTGACAGGCCCCGTCTGCCAAATCCTTTAGCTCTACTACTAAATCATGGTATTCCCGCATCATTATCCTTAAGGATTCTAAACCACCCAACTTTACATTTTGGCCTCTGGCTTTCGCTAAAGCCATCCAAGAAGTCTGACTGTAAATAGCAACCCACTAGGCATGGCCAGTAGTACCAGTACTACAGCAAAGTGCTATGACATGCTATTGAGTTTGGTTGCTTAGTTACTGCACTTTACATTGATCCATCACTTTCTTTTCTTTGTTCTTCCCACCCAACGCACACACACACACACACACCCACACACACACACACACACACCAACACACACACACACACACACACAACACAACACACACACCACACACTCCTTTTCTGTACACACGAAAACATGAAGCAGACACATCATCAACTATCCTTACATACACGCTATCACACGACACGAGCCACACTGCTAGGTGCTAGCGCTGATAGTGGTGTGTGTGCTGGTGTGTGTGTTGGTGTGTGCTCGCTCGATGCTGATCAGGCGACGAGGTGGGTGTGTTGTGTGTGTGGTGTGTGTGTGGTGTTGTGTGTGGTGTGTGTGGGTGTGGTGTGCAACACACTGACTCGAGCATGACTAGTGCAGCAATAGTGTGGTTGTGTGTGTCTGTGTGTGTGTCGTGTGCTGGTGTGTGTGTGTTGTGTGTGTGTGGTGTGGTGGCGTTCGGGGCGCACCACTGAACAGCACCAGACACGACACACACACGAACACACACAGTTCCTTACATGAACAAAT
>NC_036867.1:35809497-35867121 GCF_002910315.2 Salvelinus sp. IW2-2015 | reverse complement strand
GCCTTTCATTTTCCTCCTACAGCCAGGGAGAAACGCTCGTTTAGTCCCTAGAAACATTCACAGTGGACCTCATTTTGATTCTTTTCTTTAATCCAGAAAGACACTTTGTCATCCGGGGGATTAAACAACAGTTATTCTTTTCATCCATAATTAGAAGAAAAAAATAAAGGATAGGAAAAAAATGTACATGGAACATGGAAATGAAGTAGAAATGAAGTAGACTGGTACAGTGTATAGCCTTGAAGAACATGACTCACCCTCACATTTTCTTTCTCTCWSTSWKYKYTCTCTCTCTCTCTMTCTCTCTCTGTTTCCTTTTCTTTCTTCCAGGCTCCTGTGGCTCATCCCTTTCTTAACCTGGTTCTCTAGGCCTTTGTGTTTTTCTATTTTATATACGGACCATCTACAAAAGCTGAGGAATCTATAGAGATGTAGGATATTCATTTGAGCAACCTGTTGCRGGAGGTTGTAAATGTAGTGTATTTGAGGATTTWAAAGGCTTCTGACGTTTGTAATTTCCACGTAGAAATGCATTTTAGACTGGATTTTAACTCACGAAAAATGTCAGTCAAYTACAATCCAATTAACAATTCAAATGTCCTGTTGCTGTAGGATTATGTTCCTGCTATAGTAAATGAAGATCCTATATCTGAACCTCCACTCATTCCCCATGGTTCTGACTGGCCCATTATTCCTCACTATCCACCTTCCTCTGCATCTCCCTGCATGCTTAAAGAGACCTAGGCCTCAGATTGATTGCAGACAGGAAAGGTGCTGTTTCTGAGGTTTCTCTCAGAATGTTGGCCCTCTATTTTTAGGACAGGTGTGGTTTCACGTCAATATCCCGACAGTGTTTCAACAGTGACAGTGTTCAGGAGAGGAACAGCTTGCTAGTTGTTTCAGTTGAAATGAGGTTAACACTTCTGATAAAGTGTAAATCCTTCATCTGCACTTGATTGAATTCTTTTGTTGGACTGCAGGTACTGTCCTAGCCAGTGCTTTCCTGAATMCCGACAGTAGGTTACTGACTACCCTAAAGGTTGCAATTATACTTTACATACAATATAAACGCAACATGCAACAATTTCAAAGATTTTACTGAGTTACAGTTCATATCATGAAATCAGTCAATTGCAATAAATTCATTAGGCCCTAATCTGTGCATTACCATGCTGAAACATGAGCTGATGGCAGCGGATGAATGGCATGACAATTGGCCTCAGGATCTCTTCACTGGATCTCTGTGCATTCAAATTGCCATCAATATAATGCAATTGTATTCATTGTCCTTAGCTTATGCCTGCCCATGCCATAACCCCATCTCCACCATGGGGCACTCTGWTCCCAACATTGACATCAGCAAATTGCTCGCTCACATGACGCCATACACAGGGTCTGCGTTTGTGAGGCCGATTGAACRTACTGCCAAATTCCCAAAAACGACGTTGGAGGCGGCTTATGGTAGAGAAATTAACATTCAATTATATGGCRACAGCTCTGGTGGACATTCCTGCAGTCAGCATGCCAATTGCACGCTCCCTCAAAAYATGAGAMATAWGTGGCTGTCACACTGATCTGTTTCACCTGTCTTGTGCTTGTCTCCACCCCTCACCAGGTATCTCCCATTTCTTCCCATCATCCCCTGTGTATTTATATCGGTGGTTCTGTTTGTCTGTTGCCAGTTCGTCTTGTCTCGTCAAGCCTACCAGCGGGTTTTTCTAGTCCCTGTTTTCTAGTCCTCCCGGTACCAACCTTTTCTGCCTGCCCTGCCCTGACCCTGAGCCCGCCTGCCATACCATTCTGCCTGCCCTGACCTCAAGCCTGCCTGCCATCCTGCCGTCCTGTACCCATCTGACTCTGACCTAGTTTACGAACTTCTGCCTGTCCTCGACCTGCCTCTTGCCTGCCCCTTATCTATTAATAAATATCAGAGACTCGAACCATCTGCCTCCTGTGTCTGCATTTGGGTCTCATCCTGTGCCATTATAGAATGAACTGGCCATGACTGACCCAGCAGACTCGGACCAGCTCCTCAACACTGTCTCCCTGCATGGAGCCACCATTGGGAGAAATTAGGAGCTACTTCAGAACCTTATGGAAATACATACTTTGGCAGAATGCCATGACCAGGGTTTCAAATCATTACTGGAGCAATTCCGTGGACTATCTATCAGGCATCATGCCACAACGGAGACCTCCCGGACGCTCAGTAATCCCCCTACCAGTGGTGATTTTGTCCAGCCTACCCCGGCGATGGGCACCTACAGGAATGCAGGACGGAGAGGAGGTSTGTTCTCAGCCACACTCGCTCGTCCATGGCTGCTTTCTCGCCTCCGAAGAACCCCGGAAGTCCCCGACGCCTGCATTCCCGAGAGGATCCGAAGTCACCTGAGCCCCCTCGGGAATCATCGGGGACGGGCGACTCGTTTACTCCAGAGCCTATGCAACTGGGWAGATTGTCGCCTAAGGAACAATTACGTAGGCTGAGCTCCAACAGTTGGCTGTATTGTGGTTCTACAGGGCATTACATATCCACCTGTCCAGTAAAAGACCAGGCTCATCAGTAGGTATGAGTATGCTGGTGGGCCATACTGGGAGTCTTCTAACTCCTATTACTTGTACCCCTTTCCATGTTATCCTGCTGTGGGGTGATTGGTCTAAATCTCTCCGGGTGATCATTGACTCTGGGACTGACGAGAGCTTCATGGACGCTACTCTAGTATCTGAGCTGGGTATCTCCATACAAATCCTCTCCATTCCGATGGACGTCAGAGCACTGGACGGACGCTCCATTGGCAGGGTCACTCACAGTACGGTTCCCACTAACATGCGAGTGTCGGGCAATCACAGTGAGTCCATACAGCTTCTACATATTGAATCTCCCCATGTTCCTGTCGTTTTGGGATTKTCATGGCTCCAGAGGCACAACCCCCTGATTGATTGGACCACTGGTTCTATCCTGGGTTGGAGCCTGTTTTTACACTCGGATTGCCTTAAAGTGGTGCAGCCTGCCCCGGGACGTCCTCCTGCGGGCTCTGGAAAAGCATTGGATATCTCTGCCGTTCCCGCGGAGTACCAGGACCTCCTGGAGGTTTTCAGCAAGGCTCACGCCAACTCCCTTCCTTTGCTTCGCCCCTATGATTGCGCCATTGACTTTCTCCCGGGCACCACACCGCCTTGTGGGCGGCTGTATCCCCTCTCTGGCCCTGAGACAAAGGCCATGGAGGAGTACACTAAGGACTCTCTGCCTGCTGGGAGCATTTGACCTTCTGCCTCCCCTGCTGGCACATGTTTCTTCTTTGTGGACAAGATGATATCACTTTGAAGAATCGTTACCCTCTACAACTCATCTCCTCGGCTTTCAAACCTCTCCAGGGGGCAACCTTCTTTTCTAAGTTRGACCTTCGGAATGCCTACCACCTAGTTCGGATACAGGAAGGAGACGAGTAGAAGACCGCCTTCAACCCAGCTAACGGACACTATGAGTACCTGGTCATGCCGTTTGGACTCACCAACGCCCCTGCAGTGTTCCAGGCCCTGGTCTGTGACATGCTGAATCGCTTTGTGTTTGTCTACCTCAATGACATCCTTGTTTGCTCCCATTCTGCTCAAGAGCATGTCCTCCATGTCCGTCAAGTCCTCCATCGCCTCCTGGAGAACCAGTTGTTTGGGAAAACTGAGAAGTGTGAATTCCATTCGCCCCACTATCTCTTTTCTGGGATATGTCATCGCTGAAGGGAACGTTCAGATGGATCCTGACAAGGTGAAAGTGGTGGTGGATTGGCCCCATCACACCTTTAGAGTGCAGCTGCAACGTTTTCTGTTGATTCACTCGTTTCTGGGATTTGCCATCTCTAAAATCCTTAGTCCCACTGTTCTGTTGCTTCCCTTCGTATACATCCCACGGTTCATGTGTCTAAGATTTGTCTCACAGCCCTTTGTCTCCTGTTTCCAGGCCCCACTCTCCCTCCCCGTCTCATCGATGGCCATCCGCCATACATGGTGAGACGCCTGGTGAGTGTTCGACCTCGGGGCAGGAGTTTCCAGTACCTGGTTGACTGGGAGGGTTATGGCCTGGAGGAGAGGTGCTGGGTCCCCACTAAGGACATCCTGGACCCGGCCCTCATCGCTGACTTTCACAGCCGGCATCCCGGTCAACCAGGTATGCGCCCAGGTAGGACGCCAGGTGGCGCCCCTAGAGCGGGTTACTGACACATCCTGATCTGTTTCACATGTCTTGTGCTTGTCCCCACCCCCCACCAGGTATCTCCCATTTCTTCCCATCATCCCCTGTGTATTTATATCGGTGGTTCTGTTTGTCTGTTGCCAGTTCGTCTTGTCTCGTCAAGCCTACCAGCATGTTTTTCTAGTTCCTGTTTTCTAGTCCTCCCGGTTCCGACCTTTTCTGCCTGCCCTGACCTCGAGCCTGCCTGCCATACCATTCTGCCTGCCCTGACCTCGAGCCTGCCTGCCATCCTGTACCCACCTGACTYTGACCTGGTTTACGAACTTCTGCCTGTCCCCGACCTGCCTCTTGCCTGCCCCTTGTCTATTAATAAATATCAGCAACTCGAACCAACTTCCTCCTTTGTCTGCATTTGGGTCTTGTCCTGTGTCGTTATAGTGGCATTGTGTTGTGCGACAAAACGGCTAATTTTACAGTGGCCATTTATTTTCCCCAGCACAAAGTGCACTTGTGTAATGATCATGCTGTTTAATCAGCTTCTTGAAATGCCACACCTGTCAGGTGGATGAATTATCTTGGCAAAGGAGAAATGCTCACTAACAGGGATGTAAACAAATTTGTGAGAAAAAAAATKAGAGAAATAAGCTTTTTGTGTGTTTGGAAAATTTCTGGGATCTTTCATTTCAGCACATGAAACATGGGACCAACATTTTACATGTTGCATTTATATTTCTGTTCAGTGTAGAATGTACATAGTAAATGTCTGATGATTGGAAATTTGATAGTAACAATGCTTTTGTTAGTTAATTTAAAAAGAAAATTAGATACGTTTGTACTTCAAATGATAACTCTCTGTCATGAGTAGTGTAAAAAGTGGGTTTCTGGCTGTAACAGATCGCCAAAATATTCATCTTCATATTTTGATTTATAGTTCATATTTGACATGCCCTACCTGGTTACAATAAACTATAGCTGACCTGACCTGAACTTTGTATCACTGATCRATCCAGACTGTTCTATTGATACAGCCTATTAAGAGATCCTAAATGTTGGCAGGCCTTTGTGTTCTATCTTGAGTCAGTGTTTCAGGAGAGGAGCCAATGCAACTCCTTRTGGATGTCATGAGTCTTTAGGGCTTAGCCCCAGCTTTAGAGTGAGCTCCACACTGGACCCTCCTGTAATCCTCTAGGTAAGAGGGATGATGTCCTAAGGGTGGAAAATYGACACAGAGAGCTGACAAGAGAAATCATTCGCTTTTAGATTAATTGGGAAATGATTTGATTACAGATCACCAATTTGAGCRAAAAACTAGTAGGCTGCAATCTGAAGCTGGTGTTGGTGTGTTTGTGTGTGTCTGCCTGCCTGTCTGTCTGCCTATCCGTCTGCCCATTTGTCTGTCTGTCTGTCTGCGTATGCATCCTTGTCTTTCTGTATGTCACGATGCCTGATGACCCTCTCTGCTGTGGCAGAGGCGTAATTTGGACCAGACCTTGGGGGTCAGYGTTAGCYRACACTCTCAGCTCCAATCAGCCACTGTGGGTGGCTATGTGATTAACAAGCTGTGTTGCTTTGCAAACATGTGCTCAACCACAGCTCAATCTAAGCCTGAAGCCCCCAGAGGGGCAAAGCTGGCAGGGTCCCTTACTCTGGTCTATACTGTACAGCTTCCGGGGGATTGTCCTACTATGGTAAAGGAAAAGAGATTGGGTATAGCCATGTTGTCTCTTAAGCTCTGTTCTTAGAGAGAAAACCATTCACCACATAATCCACAAACGCAATGGGTGCCTAGCTGTACTTAACACAGCAGGATCAGAAGCAACTTTTTGGCACTGAGACTTTGCATTTGCTAAATAAATCAACTAGGACACCAAACCACRATGTAGTTTCACTTAGAGTAGGATATGAGGAACCTTGTGTCCTGGACATAAGTAACAAACTGTTCCGTTCCTTTCCCAGCATGCATTTCATGCGTACACGACATAGGCCTCCGATTGTGTTGCCAGAAGAACGTGTAGTCCTAGTAATAGCTTCATCCTAGTTTCGCTTGACTCAACATCTGAGCTTCAACTATGACTTTGGTCTGAGACTTCTAGTTCCTGATATGTGCCCTGGCCTGTATAATATCTCATTAGCGTCCTCACAGTGTCCTGTTTCTTTCTTTCAGATGCCTATCCAGTCTCTGAGGTGGTGTACCTCTGGCAAACCGGTGCTGCCAAGTCTGTAGTGGTGGCAGAAGACGGATCCCGTCTCAACCAGTACCACCTGATCGGCCAGACTGCAGGCTCTGAGGACATCTACACYAGTCGAGGTGAKGTATATACTCAAAAACCTTTCCCAGCTCTCTTCCAATATCCACACTAGCATACCTTAGAATTAAGCAATGTATTACGGCATGCATTCTAATTGGTATGCACATATGGATGTTGGAATGGAATGTAGCCTGAGACATTTTGATTTAGAATTGTAGGACCCCTTTAGGTATCAAATAATATATATATATTTTTTAAAGATAAAATATTGTATTTTGGCCTTTACTACCATAGAAACACATTGAATAACACATTCATAAATGACTCAAAAGACAGTGCAAAAATAAAGGTTTTGAAGTGTCTGTCCTATATCTAGGAGACATAAGAAAGCTCAGGAAATATTTGTGTTTTTATGGACACATATTTAACAACCCTTATTTTTGTTGGCACAAAACTACCTCCATACTTCCATTCATTGTATGGGTTACCTTCAGACGAGTCCTGTGACACTTGTTGGGGTAGTAGAGCAAAACAGAGAGTCTCATCTTTCCATAGAGTGGTCATCTTAGTTGGTAGGCCAAACCATTCGGACGCTACAGACGTTTTCGTGAGAAGACCAAAGACCGGGATGTCTCTTGGTCTGACAAACACCYATGTAGCTCAGCCACCTTCCACCGCATGTGCGGAAGGCTATCATAAGCGGACGCTATGGATTAAGACACAGCCCATGCAAATATCTCTATCTTAAACTGACCGATTTTCATGGGGATTTTGTTATTATGCTACTTAGATTGACGCACGGGTGGGTCAGTAGACTCTTAACGATTACGTTGGGGAAATTCATATTTTGGGGAAAGTATCCTATTCCTTTCAAATGTCATTTTTAGTCTGACTTCTCCAAACTCCACTGTACTTCACTGTAGGCTAGAGGGGGGAAAGGAAATATTTTGGAGAAGGAGCAAGAGCAGGTAGGGAAGTAGCCAGCTGTCACTTAGGCTACACATGGAMTCACTTATTCCTGTCCTGAGCTCCCTGGGAGTCAAGGGTTAATCCCGTGTTGACTGTCCCATCAGGCTTTTGCATAAGAGGACGACATCACAGCGCCCGCAGGGATTGGACATCCCAGGCTCCCGGGCAAAGACACGTGGGACTGAAAGGCTTAATACCCTTATGTAAAGCGGWACTGTAATGCACTTCGGCTGCTGTCTGCAGAATGGCTATTAAAAGTGTGGATTTCCCTGGTATTGTGCGTCGAATGGCAGAAACCATCCAGCGCCGTGAAAGTCATCATCACRGCCGTTTAACTCCTTGGCCATGAAAGGAAAGGAGAGGCAGGACAGTCCCTCCATGGCAATCTMCCTTGATCATGGATAAGACCTAAAAACCCTCCCTGCCTGTTAAGTAGGCAGCGGGATCCTATAAGCTTCCCTGCAGGGCCACTGATAAGTGTAAACTATAGTCCATTTGTGGACTGACCCCGAACTTCAGTAGGCCCGCTAGCTAAAAGTGTGTTTCTGTGGATCTCCTTTCCTCCACCGGCTCCTCTCTGCTTGCCAGCAGTGACAAATGGGAGCTGCGGAGGTCAGGCGGTGGCTGTAGGCCGTCTGTCTGGCCCAGGGCCAAGTCTGTAGAGTTCACTGTCCCCGATGGGAATCCGGTGGGTCAGTTCTGTTGCGGTTCTTGAATTAGCATGTGCCTAATCTTAGCTACAATCCCTCTATGGCTAAATCAAGACGAGATTAGCAACAGCTCGGTTTAGGGACATGACATCCTATACCCCCTCACAGTACATTTACAGCAAACCACACTGAAAATAAATACCGTAAAATGATATAGTACACTGTTTGGTAAAAGAGGGAAATATAGTTTATCCTGCAAAATGGAGTCCCTTAGTTGGGTTTAGAACAGTGTGCCTTTATGCAATGTCTCCTTTGGACATATCCCAAAACCCAGCCCATTCCACTTTTCTTTCTTTATATCTGCATATTTACATGTAAATGACATTTTCTTAAGTTTTTCACAAACTTTCTGSGACCACCGTTGCCTTAGTACTCACCAGTTGACCAACATGGCTGCGTTATTGTCTGCAATGAATGGAAGTTCCCCATAAACGCTCCAAAATCCTTGCAGTARAATCCACCAAAGGTACATGTTCATTCCTCTATGAGTCTCATCGGGCTCCATGCATCAACAGCAAACAGTCCGGATGGTCGGTCGGTCAGTCGGTYGCTCGGGGCGGAGAGAGGCTGGGAGTCATGGGTGTCTCCCCGGTGGGCCGAGAAGACGCCGGCTAGCTGGGGCTTCTGGGACTGGAGACATGATGGTCCCTGCGTTGGCCCTACGTCCGTTTGGCTCACAGAATCACAAACTTCCCATGGGGCACCAGGTCAGCCCCCCTCCATCACACCCCTGGGAGAATTGTTATTAACTAGGAGCTAAGGTCTGTAGATATCTGTCCGTCAGTCGCTGGAGATTTGGTAGCGTCGCGTCCTTGTCGAGTGCGCGAGGCCAGAGCACAGMAGAGCAGAGCCGAGCTGAGTGAGTGGGCAGGACTGAGCTAGCGTTTTCCCTGATGGCAGGTTGCAGATTGTGACAGGGGATTAGTGAGATACAAAAATCGGATTTTGCCTGGAGAACGCAGCAGTCATCAGTGGATTTTCTATAGTTTATCAGGCGCCGGCTGTGGGAAGCTAGAAAGGATTTTTTTAAAGCTTCAAACGCAATCTTCAGTTGGTTAACAAGATATCATGTTTTTTTTTTCTCTCCGCTTTTTTACCACAACACATTTACCTCACACAGCAACTGTCACATTATTGAGTGTAACATACATATTTTAGCGAAGCCATTTTATATCATATTTTATTCATCTGCATAATTGTTTTCTTAGATAATTATATTTGTTGGCGATTGTTGCATCCTTGTCGTGTTTTTTTATATATATATATATATATCATTTATTTAAAAAATTACAAAAATGCATATTATTATAAAGTTCGATATAATTATCAAATATATAATACAATTAGATAAAAATGCAGGATGACTTTGCGATTCACTCTCTCTTTCTACTGTATATCTCTATCATTGCTGCAATTATTCATTTATCTTTGTCCCACTGTCCTCTAAACCAACAGGACAGTACACCGTCATGATGTGTCACTTCTACCTGAAGAGGAAGATTGGTTACTTTGTCATTCAGACCTACATGCCCTGCTTCATGACCGTGATCCTGTCCCAGGTGTCCTTCTGGCTCAACCGTGAATCTGTACCAGCCAGGACCGTCTTTGGTTAGTATGACCGCACCTCGACCACTTGAATCAACTCGAACTAAAAGTGTACTTTCAACTCAAAATGGACACTATGTGTTGCCCCGTCACCCAACACATACACTCATCACAATTTTCATGAATGAATGTTAGATTTTTTTATTTATACCTTTAGTTAGCCAGATAAGTCATCGAGAACACATTATCTTTCACAATAACGACCTGGTTAAACTACAATTATCTATATCATCCATGATGATGCCAATTTGAAATAGATTTTCAGGCAATTCTAGACATAACAGGTGATGACCACCTTTCTCTTGTCCCTAGAAAACCCCTGAATGTCTACAGTAGGGTTCCCCAACTGGCAGGGTGATTTTATTTGGCCCCCCAAGTTCTGAGCAAAAATAAATAAATCGTTTTTTAGACTTATTTTATTTATTGTTGGACATAAAAGACTGTAAACACACCAGCAAATCAGCTCTAAGTGAATTTAATTTTGAAAATCTATTCCAAAATATTCCCACCCATAATAGAGMGATACACTACATGCTCATTGAACATCTCATTCCAAAATCATGGGCATTAATATGGAGTTGGTCCCTCCTTTGCTGCTATAACAGCCTCCACTTTTCTGGGAACATTGCTATAGGGACTTGATTCCATTCAGCCACCTGAGCATTATTGAGGCCGGGCACTGATGTTGGCCGATTAGGCCTGGCTCATAGTCGGCGTTCCAATTCATCCCAAAGGTGTTCGATGGGGATGAGGTCAGGGCACTGTGTAGGCAACTCAATTTCTTCCACTCCAATCTCGACAAACCATTTCTGTWTGGACCTCGCTTTATGCACGGGGGGCATTGAAACAGGACTGTTGCCACAAAGTTGGAAGCACAGAAACGTCTAGAATGTCATTGTATGCTGTAGCGTTAAGATTTCCCTTCACTGTAACTAAGGTGCCTAGCCCGAACCATGGAAMACAGCCCTAGACCATTATTCTTCCTCCACCAAACTTTACAGTTGACACTATGCATTCGGGCAGGTAGCGTTCTCCTGGCCTCCACCAAACCCAGATTCGTCCGTCGGACTGCCAGATGTTGAAGCATGATTCATCACTACAGAGAACGTGTTTCCACTGCTCCAGAGTTGGCGTGAAGCTTTACACCAGTCCAGCTGATGCTTGGCATTGCGCATGGTGATCTGAGGCTTGTGTGCGGCTGCTCGGCCATGGAAACCCATTTCATGAAGCTCCCGATGAACAGTTCTTGTGCTGACGTTGTTTCCAGAAGCAGTTTGGAACTCTGTAGTGAGTGTTGCAACCTAGGACGCGCTACGTGCTTCGGTGGTCCCGTTCTGTGAGCTTGTGCGGCCTACCGTACCACTTCGCGGCTGAGCTGTTGTATGACGGTGCCACATTGAAAGTCACTGAGCTCTTCAGTAAGGCCATTCTATTGCCAATGTTTGTCTATGGAGATTGCATGGCTATGTGCTCGATTTTATACTCCTTTCAGCAATGGGTGTGGCTGAAATAGCCGAATCCACTCATTTGAAGGGGTGTCCACATACTGTTGTATATAGTGTATACTGTATGTTATCGAATACAAATGTAAGCAAGGTTTGAAATGATTATGTTTTAATTAAGTATTATACTTGTTTGGTCTTCTTGCGATCAATTTGCAGTCTACAAATGATTTGTAATTATGTTCCGGCCCCCTGACCATCCGCTCAATAACAAATCGGCCCGTGGCTGAATCTAGTTGATGATCCCAAAATGTCTACAGCTTCCACACGTCACTACAGATGATGTTAACCACTTTATTCCCATATACTAAAGAATATATTACAACCTGTTGCTCACTCATCATACAGGGGTAGTGTTAATTAGGCAGAGAATGGAAGAAAATGGACTGAAACAGGGAGGGAATACCTGGCCTTGCCTAATTAGAAACTCTTATTTTATTTGTTCTGTTGCAAAACGTTTGAAACCCTTTTCCCACTGTGTGCCCTAATGAACATCACGTGTCTGTTTTTCTACCAGGTGTCACTACAGTGCTGACTATGACTACTCTCAGTATCAGCGCTCGCAACTCGCTGCCTAAGGTGGCCTACGCCACAGCCATGGATTGGTTCATCGCTGTGTGCTATGCGTTCGTCTTCTCCGCACTTATCGAGTTTGCCACCGTCAACTATTTCACCAAGAGGAGCTGGGCGTGGGATGGCAAGAAGGCCATGGAGGCTCAGCACCCAAAGGTGAGTCCAGGTATCCCACTCTCCATTTAGAAAACTGTCTATGAAACACTATTGAAAAGCGAGAGCTATGGTCGCGTTTTTGGGACGACGTAATGGAAACGTTGATGCTCTACATGCATAATAATTACTGACAGAAATCGTCAAGTTAAAATAAAAATAAACGTTTTATGTAGCCCCGGTTTGTGAGGGTCTACATGTAACACGGACTATTTGTATCCATCCAACACAAATAGTACCGTATTAAATATTAAATGATACATTTTAAATGTTTTATCTCAACAGAAAAGGGACCCTATGGTGCTTTCTAAGAAGCCCAACAACGTCTGTACAGCARGAGTRAACTACACCCCCAACATCACTAAGGATATCTCTATCTCCACCATCTCCAACAGCACCTCCATACAACTAAGATCRTCTGAAACAGAAGTMCTGGACCCCAAGAAAACCTACAACAGCGTGAGCAAAATCGACAAAATGTCCCGGATAGTTTTCCCTGTCCTATTTGGAACCTTTAACCTMGTGTACTGGGCTACTTACCTCAACAGAGAACCGGTCATCAAAGGAGTCAACATATTGGCTCCAACATAGTGTCTTTGTCAAACACACGACCCTACCTTCAACCATATTGGCCTACAAGCTGCTGAAGAAAATTATACTGTGTCACAAAGGATGGGAGATGTCATGGGTTCTGTCTTTCTCATACTGTCATTTGCATGAAGCTTTTAGAGAGATACTCTAACCATGTTTGCCTTAATATTCCCTCTTTATAYCTACTGTACATTGCTTTAATTCAACAATGACATTTTGAAAGTGAAAATCAATGACATTTTGAAAGTGAAACTCRACAAGGACATTTTGAAATGCTGCAGTGTGGACATTTGTCCTGGCCTCAAATTAATTGAAAACGGTCAATGGCATTTATGTTGTTGTTTATAACCCTGTCATCTTGAAGAATAAGAGACTGAGAAACACATGCTGTGTTAGTAATATGAAGTAAGATAGCGGAAGCTAGGATGGTAAGGAAAGTGGCGAATAATGATTTTCAGTGTCATTTCCAGTCAATTTGTAAAGTTTGTATAATACTGCGGACAAATCTCTCTTATCTCTATTGGATACATATGTTGTTATACTTTTGTCATTTTTGCCCATCTCACATGTACTGTTTGTACAATTTAAAATGTTACTATTTCTTACCTCTATCTATATAATGTACAGATTAATAATTTTTTGACAAACTTGGCTCTAACTGTGGAGACAGAGGCCAAATAAGCTAGCAAGATACAACGCTGTGATGTAATTGAGGATACAGTCTAATCAACCTAGGTGAAAGTGCACAGTGGGAAAATTCTAATCATTACCAAGTTATAAAATGGTTGGTTGATAAGGTCTGACTTTTTCAATTGCAATGAAAGCGTTTTCCCTCAGCTAGAGGGAGYGGATGCCGACTTAGAAGTGTTGAGCTGCCCTTTGTTGTGAAAGGTTGAACTCATATACTGTAAAAGGATCCGTTTTCAGGGTCGTGTTCCTTGGGCATCAAATGGGGAAAAACGGACTGAAACAGGGATGGACTTCCTGSATTTGTTCAATAAGAAACACTTGTTTCATTTACCGTTTCAAAACATTTTGCCATAGTTTGCCCTACTGAACACAGCCCTTCTACACTGCTGTCCTATCCTCATTGTGTCATGACTAGATTGGCCCCAGTCCCTGAAGTCCGCTAGGATTTAATTAGCCTGGGATAATGAGCTTGTACCTGTTAAACACTCTATCTGATATGGCCCCTGGAGAGAGAACCAACCACATGGGACTGACCACCCACCCTCACCCCAGGCCCAGAGCGCTTTGTTCAGGGTACGGAAAGGAGAGCATGTGGGTAGGGCTCTGGGGCATGGTGCCTCTGTGGTAACACCTACTTTCTTGTTACAGACTCAAGAGATCGAGATACGGTATCTTTTTTTTAAAGAGAGAAAGAAGAATAATGGATRAAACAWGAAAKAATAMGTTTGTGCTTCAAGGYCACCGTACTGGAGAGAAAAAAGAATCCCCACTTCAGTAAAAGATGGAGATACAGCCTATATGAAACAAGCTGTTCCTGAGAATCATATAAACTCGTTGACACAGCATGTACAGAGAGAAAATAATGGATAATTATGGATATGATGATGGATAATATTAGTGACTGATGGATACTTTAAATGTCACTGACTTTACAGTTCTCATTAAAGTATCATGTTGTAGATAACACAATAACTGTACATGCATTATTATTAATTATTTTATATTCAAATCTCCTAGGCAACAAAGACATTCTTCATGTATATAGAGACAGTGACTAAAATACCTCTTTATTTGTATGTCTCTATGTGACATCTTGTGTTAAAGGAATAATCCACAAAAAAAACGTGTATGTCATTTTTTCATTAGTCCACATTTGATACAGTTCCAAAATTGTTTTGCATGTCAGCAATCATGTTTTCAAGATAAAGGACTAAATTGCCACATCATTAAATGCTGTCATTCCATTGCAAATCAAACCTATTTAATTTAATGTCAGATACAGTATATGAATTAGTTATGTGTACTATTCTCCTTGTACTGGTGTCAATATGTACATACTTTGAAAAAAAAAATTAAGCACTTGACAATGAAGCATCTCTCTGAAAAGAAATCCACCAATCAGACGTAAAGTACATCTTAAAGGGGACAAATGGAACATGACCCCATGGAGGTGTCATGTATGAGCTATCCCGTGTCACTAATAGCAAGTAGCAAAGGATAGGAGAGGAGGGGACTGCGCTGATGACTCGATGGATTAYAGAAATACTGGCCCATGAGGTCCTGTTGTGTAGGGAGAGAGAGGACTGATTCCATCCCATCAGTCACTGTGGCAGCCACATCTGCCATACATCTGTTTGTCAAGGCTTTAGTTCCGCTTAAGTTGCTTTTCCATTCAGGAGCCCTGTGTGTTTCCCTCCAATTTAAGCCCTAACTGATGACAAATGGTGGTGCTCCTATGCAGTGGACAGCTGGGGTGCGTGTCAGCAGRCAGGGAGAAATGTAAAATTGCAATGCTACGCTGAGACAAAGACACATGATAGCTCATCGCTATGAGGTTGTAGCTTAGCATAGTGCATACACTACCACCCAAAAGTGTCAATAAATGTATGTACATTATTTGATTAAATTAGTACACTGAAATCACTTTTTACCCTATTATTATATTCTGTTTTCAGGGGAGAAATGATCAAATAGCTTTGGATGGTGGATGGTTTTCAGTCACAGTAGCCTATATCCTCTGTGTGTGCATGTTGCATGTAGATATGCTATACAGTAGCCTATATCAGTAGCCTACAGTAAAGCCACATAATCCATCTATTTGAATCAAACCTGTGAGAAAGCAGGGGTACTGGTCTACTGGTTGGAGGATTTGGATGAATACATCCTGATTCAGATGTATTTATATGTCATGAACATCTTTCAAAATGCATTAGCTGGACATAACGGTAGAGATGGGCGCATGTTTTTTTTTACCTTTATTTAACTAGGCTAGCCAGTTAAGAATAAATTCTTATTTTCAATGACGGCCTAGGAACAGTTTACAGAGTTAACTGCCTTGTTCAGGGGCAGAACAGACAGATTTTTGTCTTGTCAGCTCGGGGATTCGATCTTGCAACCTTTCGGTTACTAGTCCAACGCTCTAACCACTAGGCTACCTGCTGCCCCACTTCTAATTGGTGTGGGATTATAATATGTGTAACCGATGTGAAATGGCTAGCTAGTTAGCTGTGGTGCGCGCTAATAGCGTTTCAATCGGTGACGTCACTCGCTTTGAGACCTTGAAGTAGTGGTTCCCCTTGCTCTGCAAGGGACGCGGCCTTTGTGGAGCGATGGGTAACGATGCTTCGTGGGTGTCAGTTGTTGATGTGTGCAGAGGGTCCCCGGGTCGGGGCCAGGGGACGGCCAGGAGAGGGACGGAAGCTTGTTGCTGCGGAAAAGGAGGAGGTCGAAAGGGGGGAGAATGTAACCGATGTGAAATGGCTAGCTAGTTAGTGGTGGTGCGCGTTAATAGCGTTTCAATCGGTGACGTCACTCGCTTTGAGACCTTGAAGTAGTGGTTCCCCTTGCTCTGCCCTAGCCCTAATCTTAACCCTTTAACCTAACCCCTAAGTTTAACCCTAACTAATGTTAGCCGACTTGCTACCCAGCAAGAATTCGTAACATATCGTACGTTTTTACAAATCTGTAAATATTGTACATTTGTAAATTCCTAACATAAAATAAGAATTGTAATTTGTAACATGGACATTCACAAATGTGGACATTCACAAATTAATACATACCATACAAAACGTAAAATATCAWAMCAAAAATAGTAAATGAGATTTACGTACAGAATAATGCGAAATGCTCTGAGACCAGGTTGGACAGACACATATAGTAGCCCTAAATTGCAGTACCGCCGCCAGCCGCAGGGAGGTGGTCTGGCTTCTCAGTGCAAACTTCCTCACGTTTTGTTGATTATTTTTACAGGTTTAATCGAAAGTAGGCTACTAAAACGAACGCTACCAACACGAATGTGGCCAATAGCATTATGTGTCAGGGTTTAGCCTGCGATAGTTAACTGTAAATTGTTCGTGTATCCTATAAACAGGGAGAGCACGACTTTGGTTGGGAAAGCATTGTAGGGAACCAGCCTTTTCTCAGAAAGGGAGCAACTTTGAGAGGATATGGTGCCATTTTCCATGGCTTTCTGCTTGAAATGTATCAAGTGATTATTTATCTTAAAGTTAAAGCGTGTTATAGCAATATTGATAATGATATGTGATCTAAGGAGCTACTATTTGTAATGAAAAACACTTGAAAGTGAATAGGCTAGTCAAAGTTAAAATGTTGCTTGCATACTTTAATGTTTTTTTTAAGGCTTTTTACGAGTCTCGTTCTGTAGGTAGACGCCCTACTGTATCGTGTGAACGATAACGTCATCATGTCGGTGCATAAACTGGTTACTGTAATTGAATGGAACGGAAGGAGGTGGGGTGCTGCTGTTTAAGACATTGATCATTGACGTTGCAAAGAAGGACCGGAGCGGCTCAAACAATCTCGGCGACCTCCGAACGCGGATGAATTCAACCTAATCCATGGTCGATCATCAGGAGATTTGATGGATTTCCTATAGGAAACTATACACTGGGTGAATAGTTCCAGTTTATATATACCGCTCCTTCTCCTCCCTGGCTCCCTCTACTCACCGCTCTAACATCGCAGAAGTCTCCACCGTCTTCATCATAAGTCATTTTCATGAACAATGACAACCAAGTTGCTGGTGTCTTTCTTACTTCTGTCAGTCCAACGGGTGCGGTAAGTCTCGTGACTGTTATGATAATAGGTGTTGTTTTTACATAGTCGAAATGTGAATTGTGGTAAAATGAATTAATTCAATTAGAGCCTATTATGTGCTGTGTATGTCACGCGCGTCTTTGATTGGCAACGACACCGACGCGCTTGCAGAGTATTAATTGAACTTCATATTCATTGTTTGGCCAAATAGCTATTTATACTTACCATTTGCATTATTAATTGTCGAACGTGTTTGCATATTAATAGGCTATTCTATCACAAAATAAATAGGTAGCCTAAGTAGTTTTAAATTCTGTAGGTAGCCTAGTTTAAATACTGTATGTAAAACCGGGAACGTCCGTAATAATTGGTTTTGTGTTGAGATGTGTTTGATTTTGGATTATAATTTTTTCTGTTCAATAAATTACTTCTTGTACGATTTCAGTTTAAAGTTTGGTTTCATCTGCACTTGTTATGCACTGAATTCAAAAACCTAGGCCTGTAAGACTAAGACTGATCAACTTTTAATGCATGAATTATAATCTAATGTCTGTGATATTGAGATTATTTTGTAATTAATTAAACGAACTTCTTTTTTATATGATATTTAGTTCCGACCCAGACCCAAGGGACTACGATGGGGACTATGAGGACACTACTGTCAGTCAGATGCTGGCTCCCAAAAACCACCAGGCAGAGGCCACGCTCATATTAAATAACTTACTTAAGGACTACGACAAGACACTACGCCCTGATATTGGAGGTGAGTTACATTTCTGTATTTTTTACTGCGGCTATTACAAAAACTTTCAATGGAGTGTCTAAATTGCTTTGGTGATACGCGCACCTTCAATGGGCTATGTTGGAAGCGCGCTGTCCATGGTGTTGAAAGGGCCTCCTCGGGCGCGGTGCTCGCTCACTGGTGGTTTTGTGCGTGTTTTTTTCACCAACGCGCCCAGAGCTTCACCTGACAACCTAATCAACCAAGCAGGAGGAGGAAATCATTCCAGATCAACAGATACACATTTGGGCAGCATTTTTGTTTACCGGTCCATGGCCAACCCAGATTACAGGAATAATAGTAGCGCATTAACGATCAGTGGTAACGATGAGTGGGGCACTGTATTGTATATTAGGCTTAGGTTAGTTTCAGTGACACAACCATCTCCCCATCTGTCCCTTGTTGATTACAAATGGAATCTAGATGAAAGGCAGTTGTCAGAAACTCAATGCTGGTCATAAAATATTAACATTTGCACTTGACACAACCATCTCGTGCAGCCAAAGACAGATTCAGGATATGTATGTTAATTAGCTCGGTAGTGAAGTTCTTCCCACAAGGCTCTCTTCATACAGTAGACACATACGGTTTCTCTTAGCTCCCTGAGTCTGACAACTAAATGATAGAACTATACTGAACTATTCTGAACAAAAATATAAACGCAACAATTTAATTGATTTCACTGAGTTACAGTTCATATGAGGAAATCAGTCAATTTAATGAAATTAATTAGGCCCTATTCTATGGATTTCACATGACTGGGAAGACAGATATGCATCTGTTGGTCAGAAAAAAATGGGCCTCACAATGGGCCTCGGGATCTCGTCACGGTATTTTTGTGCATTCAAATTGCCATCGATAAAATGCAATTATGGTCCCTTATTCCTGCCCATACCATAACCCCACCGCCACCATGAGGCCCTCTGTTCACAACGTTGACATCAGCAAACTGCTCGCCCACACGCCATACACATGGTCTGCGGTTGTGAGCCTGGTTGGACTTACTGTCAAATTCTCTAAAATGACATAGGAGACAGTTTATGGTGGAGTTTATGGTAGAGAAATGAAAATTCAATTCTCTGGCAACAGCTCTGGTGGACATTCCTGCAGTAAACATGCCAATTGCATGCTACCTCAACTGCACATTTTGGAGTGGCCTTTTAACATCCCCCAGCACAAGGTGCACCTGTGTAATGATCATGCTGTTTAATCAGCTTCTTGATATGCCACACCTGTCAGGTGGATGGATTATCTTGGCAAAGGAGAAATGCTCACTAACAGGGATGTAAACAAATTTGTATACAACATTTTTGAGAAATAAGCTTTTTGTGCATATGGTAAAAAAATGCATGATAATCACTGTATTAGGTTGCACATCAAAATGTATTGAATCATCCCTGATTGGATGTATTAGATGATGTGTTGGATGAAACAACATATTACTTGATTACCTCAGTAGTCTATTTATAACACTTCTTAATAAATCACTATGAATGACTTCATTAGATGATTGCTCATGATTTGGGTCCGACCAAATCATGGGCTGGTGCCACCCACTGTAAAAGGTAGTGGCACCAGTTACACCATGGTATAATGCTAGTAATTAGTAATTGATACTTAGTGTATGTGTTGATACAGGGGAACACACATGACAGGCTCTAATTTGCAATATATCCTAAGTCATTAGCTTGGCTTTTATAACGTATAAAGCTTAAAGGAATAAACCGCTTTAAAATTATAGATATATTTTTTTTTTATTAGTCCACTGTTGATACAGTCCCATAATGTTTTGCATGTCAGCAATCACRTTTTCAAGATATAGAACTTTCAAAAAGCAAATTGTAATTTTCCACCATCATCATCATGATGATGTGGCAAGTGGCAATTTGCTTTGAGTTGGTAGTGCGCTCAGTGATGTGGGCTGGTGTGGATAAAATACCAGGACCAAATTTTTGTCCCATCCCGCCCCTTTTGCATGTAGGGGTTTTACAGTAATGTCTGAAGGTCAGATGTAATGTATTACAAATAGGGCCAAGTGTACTCTTTAATCTAGTTKTATTATGTATTATTGTCTCTTATTCATGTGGCTATGTAAACCACATATTTACTGTAGATATATGCTCCTTTTGAATGCTGTACAATGCCATAATATGCATTGTATATTCATAAACATGTATGAATATATTACATGCCTGTTATACAAGCCATATACTACAATGCTTTGCGCCTTGGGACATTGTATTCCCTGAGTTCAGAGCTCCAACATCACCTTACAGATTATGGATATTGATGCATCTCTCGGTTCATCTCACATGAGGGAAGTGGCTGCTTTTGTGTCCTTATTATGTCAGCTTCCTTTTGGGTTGTCAGGGGATCCTAGACAAAGTGGGTCAGAATATTATTCCTCAGCATGCCAAGATGATGCACCACCCAGTTTGGGAATCACACCACGGTACATCAGCATCAAACTCAGGAAGTAGCATTCCTCACGTGGCACTCCTGCAGTGCAGGCACGGGCACAGTGGGGATTCAGAGGGATTCATTCACAGAGAACAGAGTTGAACCTCGGCTGCTTCTCTAGAGCTCTATGGGGCTAGGCTGGATGTGTTGGGCTATGTTTGATGACTGTCAGGCATGTCCACTGGAAAGATGTAAGTCACGGGTTTATTTCAAGGTTGAGGGTGTGAGAGTGTGAGTAACACTTGATGTTGCTAATTTTCTGAGTGGCATCGCCACCCACTGCCAGCTGTTGTAGCACATGGGAAAGTGTCACGTTCGTCAGACACGTACCTACACCAGTCTGTGTTTGTGGTGTGTGTGAACTTGTTTTCCTATATGTCCGGACCAGAATGTCCTGAAAAGACAGGAACTCAAGAACAATTCTGAAAAGTCAGGACATTTTGCATGTCCTGAAAAGTTATAATGCCTTTTTAGGTCAAGGGTTAGGTTAGGGTTGGGGTTACGGTTAGGGTTAGGTTTAGGGTTTGGGGTTAAGGTTAGAGTTATGTTAGGGTTTGGTGTTAAGGTTAGGTTTGGGGTTAAGTTAGGGTTAGGTTTAGAGTTAGGGTAAGAGTTAGGATTATGATTTTTAATGGGAATACATATTTACTTCCCAAAAAGTTTTGACAAGTAACTAAAACATGGCTTTATATGTGTGTGGGTGTATGTGTGTGTGTGTGTGTGTGTGTGTGTGTGTGTGTGTGGTGTGTGTGTGTGTGTGTTAGCCGTGAGCGAGAGAGAGAGAGAGAAAGTGTGCGTGTGTGTTTGAGCGTGGCATTTGAAGGTGTGTGTGAGTGTGTTTGAGCGTGGCATGTGAAGGTGTGTGTGAGTGTGTTTGAGTGTGGCATGTGAAGGTGTGTTTGCATAGAGTGGGTGGGTAAGAGGAGATCCTCACTCCAGTCTATCTTTTTGAAGTGTGAATTAACAACCCCGGCATTAGTCAGGCTGCTGTTGGAAATGATTGAAGAGGGACTTTGATTTCTGACAAAAACGCAGGTGCATCACTGTTAAATATAAATTGCCCTCAGACACGAATGGATTTAGAATGAATGCAGCTGCTCTTCTCTGAACATCCCTGTTCCTGGCGGCCAATTTGTTCAACGGAAATGCTTATCCCCTCCCAAAAGATGCATTTTAAACAATAGTTATACATTTTCATCTATGACAATAACTCTGGAGGGGGTAGCATTGCTGTAGTTCGGCACAATGCAAAGTTTGACCCCACGTTGAGTCTGAACCATTTTCATAATCACACCATCCAGATTCACAACGAAGGCAATCCAAGGTCGACACTCATTTTTCTTACTGAACGTTGGATGGCACTGTTTCAGGGAGATGAACCTTGCTCACCCAGACACAATGCGAGACTGGCAGTACAGCACACCTACTACCCATTTACACTGGGTCAGATGTGACTGCACATCCTCCACWTTTGCCCTCAGCAAATGTCTTTAGACAATCTCTTCAGAATGGAGATTCCAGCGCTGAAGCTGCATTGGCTGGATCACAATCAGATGGAATCGGTTTTAGATATTTCGGCAAGGTTGGCCGCAGAAGTGGTACAGCTTTACCTGGATTGTATAGACTGTTAGCTATTGGACGCTGTTGCCATTGATTTTCTTGTGCTGTTTGCAGGGCTATCAGGCGTTAATATCCTTGACGATAGCTATGTATTCTTCCAGAGCCGTTATCCCCTGTTTTAATTGACATCATCAGAGACACAGAACCCAGTCTTCTATCAGAATGATTTTTGAACGGAGGGTCACAAAATTGGTCTGGACATTTCATCCACTCGGGTTTTAGTAGATGGACAACGGTCAGAGAGTGGTAAACTTGTAGAATCTTATAGGCTTCGCTTGGCTGCACTGGATAGTCTCAGTCCTCTCGCAAAATCCAGTTTTCTATTGAATTGATTTCAGAACAAGGAGCCCACAAAATTGGTCTAGTCGTTGTAGCTCCTTCAGGTGTAGTATATGGATAATGGTCGTAGATTAGTAGACTTTTAGAATACTATAGGCTTAGCTACACTAGGAAAACTCAGTCCTCTCAAGCTTCTCCACAGTGACACATTGATGCAACCTTCCAGCAGACAGGGAATGCCTGATACCCCTTTCTCTATTTTAAGTCCCCCGAAATTTAATTAGATTAGATCACCCACCGGAGAGGAGAGCCGAGATTCCCAGACAGACAGACTCAATTAAATGGAGCCCACATCTGATCAGGGGAGCACTCATCTCTGACTCCTCATTTAGTTCCACCATGGCCATCCCCACTTCCTGAATCAAGCAGGTGCCCAGAGAATCATGCAAGACTTTGATTGGTTTGATACGGGCACTGCTGAGGTGCAAGGGTGTGAATGGAAGTTATCCTTATGGATGTTCAACTTCTTAAGAGTGTCTTCCACCTTCCCATTGTTAGGGATTACTAGGGTGTTTAAGGGGGGAATACGAATGATTATTTCCACAGTTGAAATGCAAAAGGGCTTTGGAACCAGCTCAGTGTAATCCCCAGACTTTCTGTCAGAATCGACTGTGAAATATACAGTATAATACAAATGGAAGCCATCTGACGATTTTAATACACAACTAATCTTTATTCAGATTTTTTTTATGAAAGAGGGGATGTAATATGGAACTGAATATGCAGAATCGACTGTGAAATATACAGTATAATACAAATGGAAGCCATCTGACGATTTTAATACACAACTAATCTTTATTCAGATTTTTTTTATGAAAGAGGGGATGTAATATGGAACTGAATATGCTTCAGGGTGGGTGGTGTGTGTGTGTGTGTGTGTGTGTGTGTGTGTGTGTGTGTGTGTGTGTGTGTGTGTGTGTGTGTGTGTGTGTGTGTGTGTGTGTGTGTGTGTGTGTGTGTGTGTGTGTGTGTGTGTGTGTGTGTGTGTGTGTGTGTGTGTGTGTGTGTGTGTGTGTGTGTGTGTGTATAGGCTTTAATTTATTTTCATTCAATAACGCACCCTGTAAGGACTTATCAGTCATGGTTGTCCATATTACTGCGATTTTACTGCTACTACATTAACCAAGAAAGCATTTTTTTTGTCATTCTGTAATTCATTTAGTGACCTAATGTTCCTGATGACACTGTGTGCGTCAAAAATGGCACCCTATTCCTCACATAGTGGGCCCTGGTCAAAAGTAGTGTGCACTGTATAGGGAATAGGGTGCCATTTGGGACACAGACCCTGGTGGGAGGTGAACTTCCCACTTTCAAAGAACTTTTGACTTTCAAAGTGCTTGACATTTTCCGGATTGACCTGCCTTCATGTCTTAAAGTAATGATGGACTGTCGTTTCTCTTTGCTTATTTGAGCTGTTCTTGGACTTGGTCTTTTACCAAATAGGGCCATCTTCTGTATACCTCCCTAACTTGTCACAACACAACTGATTGGCTCAAATGCATTTAGAAGGAAATAAATTCCACAAATTAACTTTTAACAAGGCACACCTGTTAATTGAAATGCATTCCAGGTGACTACCTCATGAAGCTGGTTGAGAGAATGCCAAGCGTGTGCAAAGCTGTCATCAAGGCAAAGGGTGGCTACTTTGAATAATATAACATCTATTTCGATTTTTGGTTACTACATGATTCCATATGTGTTATTTCATAGTTTTGATGTTCTCACTATTATTCTACAATGTAGAAAATAGTAAAAAAAAWKWGTASCTGTATCCAAACTTTTGACTGGTACTGTATATCAACCAACTTGTCCCACTTCTGGACCATACAAGATTGATGCTATAAATTACCCACAGACACATCGAGGAAACTCCTCACTGGTCATATCAAGCAACGGAGCATCCATCTTGGATTCCCCTCCATCAGAAATGAACAGAGATCACTTGACCTAATGTCACCTGTTTCCCATCAGATAAAGTTCAGCCAACTCCTCCGGCTCTACAGTGATCAGGTTAGCAGGAGCCACAATGTTTCAGGCAGGACCTGAAACAGAACCAGACATCCTAATGAAGATAGGATCGCCAGAGGTGCACAAAAAAAGTTCCAAGTCTCTCTCATATAATGAGCTCTAGCCGTATGCCCCCTCCTATTCTGCTGAACTTAATACGGTTAGTGTGGGCCTCACAGGTCTCAACTCCAGTAAAGCAGGGCCTGGTGGATTGATAGGCTATTAACCCATTCCCTGTGCTGTTGTTAAAGGGACGTTCAACAATTAACCGGGGCATTCACAAACATTGGAACCCAGCAACAGATTAATTTGCTGTTGTTTTGTTCCGAAGCAGCCCCATATCCTCATGCCATTTGGTGAGTAATTGGTGAGATTAGATCATGGTGTCCCCAGTCTATCTATGTCTACTTTTCAAGAAAATGGCCTAATAAGTCTTGTTAGGGACCCTAACAAGACATGGGGAAGCAGATGAAAATCAATTCGATGGTTAGAGGCAACAGGAAATTATGTGGACTTGGGTCCTTAATTCAATCAATTGCAGATAAAGGAGAAAACACATTGCAGGTTCACTCAAAATGTTAGTTAGAGGCTGCGTTTTGACAGGCAGCCAAAACAGACCAATCAGATCAGCTCTGAAAAAGATCTGATATGATTAGCCAAATGACCAATTAGTGGAAAAACAATGAGAATTGGCCTGCCTGGGTAAATGCGGCCAGAGTGTTAATTGTGACAAAACCAACACACCACATATCAGGTCTTAGAGATCCTATATGGATTCTATATGTATTTTTCTGCAAATTAACTACAAAAACTACACCTGTCCTTACTGTGTTTACATTATGTATATACACATATCATTTATTTTCCACTATGTATGATTGATTGGGTCTCATTAAAATTTTCAAATGTACTTTTTAAAATTGTACAGCAATACTGTCACCAATACATGCTTTGTGGTTATCAACTACAGCTCTCTCTGGCTAGTCTCTCTTTTGATAAGGACAAGTAGAGGATATTAGTTTCAGGTTGCAGCGGAGGCCAGGGACACAGCCACCTGAGATGTCTCACTTCCTGTTTTAATACAGTCTGTCCCCAAACTCCCAGAACACACTAGGTCATGTCTGTCTACCACCTCGCTTTTAATGACCTCTGTCTGTCTGGCAGAGTGAAGTAGAAGACAGTTAGACAGAGTGCAGTAAGGCTTGATCTAACCCCGACTGCATCCCATTTGGCACCCTGTTCCCTTTGTAGTGCACTACTTTTAACCAGAGCCCTATTTAAGGAATAGGGTGCCATTTGGGATGCAGMCACTGTTAACACGACTCCTAAGACGGATGACAGATATCACCCGGCGCCCATTGAACTCGTCTGAAGATGTTTGTGTTTGGATTGTTGTTGTGAAAGATGAAATTAGCTTGTCACGATTCCGGCTGACAGGAGATAGAGGGGAAGAGAGCGACTGGAGGCTGACGAGAGTGGCTTTACTGAGGGTATTGTGCTCATTTACCGGGCTAGAAATGCAGACCTTGGACAAGGTATGACGTTCGTCACGCTGCGCACCGAGGCTCGAACCCAGGACATCTGCTTTGCTTGCACACGTGACCACCCCCCCCAAATCATCTTACCAGTCGGCACCACCGAACAGTTAATGATTCAGCAGCGCAAGTGGCGACACTTCAGGCTGAGGAGTACGTTTCACACATCCCCATGTGCTACAGAGACACTGGAGAGCCTGTCACATAGCTTCTTACCATCTCGAAATAGGAGTGCTGACCTAGGATCAGGATCCCACTGTCCATGTAATCATATTCAATGTAATCTAACAGTCAAAACTGATCCTAAATCAGCACTCCTACCCTGAAACACGCCAGCTCAGAAAAGATCAGACCAGACAACAGCAATGCAAAGGCAATAGAAAACATTTTAATACAATGTATGGGGAATTAAACTAGGAGAATTGAGCGGTCATGGTGAATGAGACCGGCCGGGCTGACGAGGGCAAATGTATTTCTCATCACGTTGACAGGTTAACTGTGTGTAAAAGATGCTCCTCCATTAAAACCCTCATGGGGGCATTTTACTCTGCAGATGGTTGTAATCATGCTTGCTTGATAAGGAAGGGGAGGCAGGGAGGGCGAAGTGTGTGTGTGTGTGTGTGTGTGCGTGTGCGTGTGCGTGTGCTTGCGTGTGTGTGGTGGGGTGTGGGCCGGCCTTGGTGCAAATAAATCTCTGATAACAGTAACAGTAAGTGGACAAACTCAAGTCAAAGCAGCGTAGAATAAACATATGTGGAAACTCTACAGAGGATTCATGTGGGCAGTGCATTCACCTTCCCATATGTCATGATTATATTGAATTTGACAGTAAAACTACTGTACTACTACTTTGAATAATATTCCAATAGCGCCATTTTACTCCAATTAAGGCAGGGTTTCCCAAACTCGGTCCTGGGGCCCCTCCTGGGGACACGTTTTTTCCCCTAGCACTATACAATTGATTCAAAGCTTGATGATGAATTGGTTATTTGTGTAGTGCTAAGGCAAAAAACTAAACGTGCACCCAGGGGTGCCCAGGCCAGAATTTGGGAAACCCTGAATTAAAGTACTTTACCAATGACTTCAAAAAGTTGCTGCCATAAATGTGCATTGTGTTATTTGATGATAGTGGCTAAAGTGGAACTTAATAATGTCCTATCAAATCAAATTGTATTTGTCACATGTGCCGAATACAACAGGTATAGATAGACCTTACAGTGAAATGTTTACGTACAAGCCCTTAACCAACAATGCAGTTAAGAATAAATAAGTGTTAAGAAAGTATTTACTAAATAAACTGAACTAAACAATAATTAAATAGCAATGCACATTTTTAAAAAGACAAGATGTACTCTGCTATTTTCTTGCGTCTGAATTCTACAAAACTGTCAAATATCTATTCGTCCATTACACCCTGTTGCAATTAAATACGTCTTTGTGCGGATCTTTCTGTCATAGTCTGATGTGAGTGTACTGCACCACCTCAACAGTTAATTGCCGAAGTTGCCAAACGCCTATGAAAGAGGCTAATGTGCAATGACAGAGGTGCACTTAGCCACACAAGCGTGAACCGCTAATTACAGCAACGCCTTGTGAGATTAGTTATAGAGAACAGGCTTTAAATTGTGAAATGTAGGGTTGGAATCGTGTATGGCATGTTATTCAATAGATTTGAGCCGTGTGGAAAACAGTTTCCTACATCTCCAGTGAAAAGGATGACTGCCTGAATGAAACTGGTGAACCAAGTGAACCATCTTCATGTATAGGCATCACTTAAAGTGATAGTTCACCCCCAAAATCAATATGTGTCAGGTGCTTTCCTCCCTCAGACATGTTGAAAGTCGACCAGAGTGAACAACAGATATGTAGGCATGTCCTTTTTAAACACTTTTGACATGTCACCTCGGCTTGGCAGTGTTGTACACTTGGTTCTGGTTAAAATGTGCTTTTACAGTGATTTCTCTTTCTGTCTTTTACAGTTAAACCAACACTTATCGACGTTGACATATACGTCAATAGCATCGGACCTGTATCATCAATAGACATGGTAAGTGAATATTTCTCTCTCTCTCTCTCTCTCTCTCTCTCCTCTCTCTCTCTCTCTCTCTCTCTCTCTCTCTCTCTCTTCTCTCTCTCTCTCTCTCTCTCTCTCTCTCTCTCTCTCTCTCCTCTCTCTCTCTCTCTCTCTCTCAATTCAATTCAATTCAATTCAAGGGGCTTTATTGGCATGGGAAACATGTGTTAACATTGCCAAAGCAAGTGAGGTAGATATTATCAAAAGTGAAATAAAACAATACAAATTAACAGTAAACATTACACAACAGAAGTTTCAAAACAATAAAGACATTACAAATGTTATATTATATAATACAGTGTTGTAACAAATGTACAAATGGATAAAGCACAACAAGTTAAAATAAATAAGCATAAATATGGGTTGTATTTACAATGGTGTTTGTTTCTCACTGTTGCCCTTTTTCTTGTGGCAACAGGTCACAAATCTTGCTGCTGTGATGGCACACTGTGGAATTTTCTCCAGTAGATATGGGAGTTTATCAAAATTGGATTGTTTTCAACTTCTGTGGATCTGTGTAATCTGAGGGAAAATAGTGTCTCTCTAATATGGTCATACAATTGGGCAGGAGGTTAGGAAGTGCAGCTCAGTTTCCCACCTCATTTGTGGGCAGTGTGCACATAGCCTGTCTTCTCTTGAGAGCCATGTCTGCCTACGGCGGCCTTTCTCAATAGCAAGGCTATGCTCACTGAGTCTGTACATAGTCAAAGCTTTCCCTTAAGTTTGGGTCAGTCACAGTTGGTAGGTATTTCTGCCACTGTGTACTCTCTGTTTAGGGCCAAATAGATTCTAGTTTGCTCTGTTTTTTGTTAATTCTTTCCAATGTGTCAAGTAATTATCTTTTTGTTTTCTCATGATTTGGGTTGGGTCTAATTGTGCTGTTGTCCTGGGGCTCTGTGGGGTGTGTTTGTGTTTGTGAACAGAGCCCTAGGACCAGCTTGCTGTAGGGACTTTCTCAGGTTCATCTCTCTGTAGGTGATGGCTTTGTTATGGAAGGTTTGGAATCGCTTCCTTTTAGGTGGTTGTAGAATTTAACGGCTCTTTTCTGGATTTTGATAATTAGTGGTATCGGCCTAATTCTGCTCTGCATGCATTTATTGGTGTTCTACGTTGTACACGGAGGATATTTTTTGCAGAATTCTGCATGCAGAGTCTCAATTTGGTGTTTGTCCCATTTTGTGAAATCTTGGTTGGTGAGCGGACCCAGACCTCACAACCATAAAGGGCAATGGGCTCTATGACTGATTCAAGTATTTTTAGCAGATCCTAATTGGTATGTTGAAATTTATGTTCCTTTTTTGATGGCATAGAAGGCCCTTCTTGCCTTGTCTCTCAGATCGTTCACAGCTTTGTGGAAGTTACCTGTGGTGCTGATGTTTAGGCCGAGGTATGTATAGTTTTTTGTGTGCTCTAGGGCAACGTGTCTAGATGGAATTTGTGGTCCTGGTGACTGGACCTTTTTTGGAACACCATTATTTGGTCTTACTGAGATTTACTGTCAGGGCCCAGGTCTGACAGAATCTGTGCAGAAGATCTAGGTGCTGCTGTAGGCCCTCCTTGGTTGGTGACAGAAGCACCAGAGTCATCAGCAAACAGTAGACATTTGACTTCGGATTCTAGTAGGGTGAGACCGGGGTGCTGGCAGACTGTTCTAGTGCCCGCGCCAATTCGTTGATATATATGTTGAAGAGGGTGGGGCTTAAGCTGCATCCCTGTTCTCACCCACGACCCTGTGTGAAGAAATGTGTGTGTTTTTTGCCAATTTTTAACCGCACACTTGTTTGTTTGTGTACATGGATTTTATAATGTCGTATGTTTTACCCCCAACACCACTTTCCATCAATTTGTATAGCAGACCCTCATGCAAATTGAGTCGAAGGCTTTTTTTGAAATCAACAAAGCATGAGAAGACTTTGCCTTTGTTTGGTTTGTTTGGATGTCAATTAGGGTGTGTAGGGTGAATACATGGTCTGTTGTACGGTAATTTGGTAAAAAAGCCATTTGACATTTGCTCAGTACATTGTTTTCATTGAGGAAATGTACGAGTCTGCTGTTAATGATAATGCAGAGTATTTTCCAAGGTTACTGTTGACGCATATTCCACGGTAGTTATTGGGTCAAATTTGTCTCCACTTTTGTGGATTGGGGTGATCAGTCCTTGGTTCCAATATTGGGAAGATGCCAGAGCTAAGGACGATGTTAAAGAGTTTTAGTATAGCCAATTGGAATTTGTTGTCTGTATATTTGATCATTTCATTAAGGATACCATCAACACCACAGGCCTTTTTGGGTTGGAGGTTTTAATTTTGTCCTGTAACTCATTCAAGGTAATTGGAGAATCCAATGGGTTCTGGTAGTCTTTAATAGTTGATTCTAGGATTGTATTTGATCATGTATATGTTTTTGTTCTTTATTCTTTGTATAGAGCCAAAAAGATTGGAGAAGTGGTTCTCTCTCCTCTCTCTCTCTCTCTCTCTCTCTTCTCTCTCTCTCTCCTCTCTCTCTCTCTCTCTCTCTCTCTCTCTCTCTCTCTCTCCTCTCTCTCTCTCTCTCTCTCGCTCTCTCTCTCTCTCTCTCTCTCTCTCTCTCTCTCTCTCTCTCTCTCTCTCTCTCTCTCTCTCTCTCTCCTCTCTCTCTCTCTCTCTCTCTCTCTCTCTCTTCTCTCTCTCTCTCTCTCTTCTCTCTCTCTCTCTCTCTCTCTCTCTCTCTCTCTCTCTCTCCCTCTCTGTCTCCTGCTTATCATGAACATAATTTGATTACTTTGTTTTTCTGTGCTGCTTGAATAAAGGTCAACTGTGGGCCAAGAGAGTTAAGGCAAGATACGTTCCATCATCTTTCATATCCCCAGTAAGCTGGGCTGCACAGACAGGAAAGCAGTTGTATCTGGTGGTGAAGTGGGATGTGTGGGTGTTGGAATGAGAAATAGAGCCTGTGGTCACAGTGCTCAGACAACTTGTTATACCGTAGTAACTGTATCGGTATGTAAATGCTCTGTATGTAAATGACTCAAATGTAAATGGCTCAAATGTACATGACTAAACTTTAAATGTTTTCTCAGTGTCGGGCCTTGCATTGTAATACTTAGTAGTGAGAGCATAATGAATATTGAATACATATGATGGTGTAATACAACTCTGGCTTCCACTGTAGTAAGAACAACCCTTAGTGTGTTATTCATGATATACATCGGGGTTCTTAACCCTTGTTGCTTATATACTTAATCAATCGTATATGTAATATCCCTATGTTTTGTAATCAACTTCATGCTGTTCTTGGGTTGTATAGTGTGCTGTTATTTTTCATTGTTGTGCAGTTCATTCAGAGCATACAGCCATTTTTTGTTTAGAATCAACGGCTACGCCTACTAGTGAGTCACCAGACCATCACATAACCGAATGAGGTTCACCCCACCTTGGATTTGTACCTGATTATTTCAGGTACACCGTGATTGGTGAGTCACACAGATCTCCACCGCGATGTAAACTTTGGCTAGACTACTATAGCCTATAGGAGCATCCAACACCCTCCCCTAGCCCCGCCCCTGTAACTGTTTGTCCTGGCAACATTACAAAAGCCAGGAAGAAAAGAAAAACAACAGATTTCTTCAGCTCGGCTTGGCTGCAAACCCCCGTCACACTTCAGTGCACACCGAGCGTCACCCTGTGAACTGTGGAGTGATCTCCCATGCCTTGAATGTCCATTTAACGCATTTAGATCATCAGAACTCTGTTTCTGGAAGACAAAGCAGCAGGTCAAGTTGATGGGTTGTATGGAACAGGGCATCCATATTGATCATCTACTATAATTGTTACTTGTTCATATACAGTAGGGTTAGTAGTCAATGGACTCACCCAGTTATGATGTTCTATGGACATAGTTAGGGATCTAAGAGAATGATAATATACTTGTTATAATTTGGAACTTTGTGTGATACCCATCCGTACAATAATACAGTTGAAGTCGGAAGTTTACATACTTAGGTTGGAGTCATTAAAACTCGTTTTTCAACCACTCCACAAATTTCTTGCTAACAAACTATAGTTTTGGCAAGTTGGTAGGACATACTTTGTGCATGACACAAGTCATTTTTCCAACAATTGTTTACAGACAGATTATTTCACTGTGTCAAAATTACAGTGCGTCAGAAGTTTACATACACTAAGTTGACTGTGCCTTTAAACACCTTGGAAAATTCCAGAAATGATGTCATGGCTTTAGAAGCTTCTGATAGGCTAATTGACATCATTTGAGTTAATTGGAGATCCACCTGTGGATGTATTTCAAGGCCTACCTTCAAACTCAGTGCCTCTTTGCTTGACATCATGGGAAAATCAAAAGAAATCAGCCAAGACCTCATAAAAAAAATTGTAGACCTCCACAAGTCTGGCTCATCCTTGGGGGCAATTTCCAAACGCCTGAAGGTATCACGTTCATCTGTACAAACAATAGTACGGAAGTATGAACACCATGGGACCACGCAGCCGTCCTACCGCTCAGGAAGGAGACGCGTTCTGTCTCCTAGAGATGAACATACTTTTGTGCGAAATGTGCAAATCAATCCCAGAACAACAGCAAAGGACCTTGTGAAGATGCTGGAGGAAACAGTTACAAAAGTATCTATATCCACAGTAAAACGAGTCCTATATCGACATAACCTGAAAGGCCGCTCAGCAAGGAAGAAGCCACTGCTCCAAAACCGGCATAAAAAAAGCCAGACTACGGTTTGCAACTGCACATGGGGATAAAGATTGTACTTTTTGAAGAAATGTTATCTGGTCTGATGAAACAAAAATACAACTGTTTGGCCATAATGACCATCGTTATGTTTGGAGGAAAAAGGGGGAGGCTTGTAAGCCGAAGAACAGCATCCCAACCGTGAAGCACAGGGGTGGCAGCATCATGTTGTGGGGGTGCTTTGCTGCAGGAGGGACTGGTGCACTTCACAAAATAGATGGCATCACGAGGTAAGAAAATTATGAGGATATATTGAAGCAACATCTCAAGACATCAGTCAGGAAGTTAAAGCTTGGTTGCAAATGGGTCTTCCAAATGGACAATGACCCCAAGCATACTTCCAAAGTTGTGGCAAAATGGCTTAAGGACAACAAAGTCAAGGTATTGGAGTGGCCATCACAAATTCCTGACCTCAATCCTATAGAAAATGTTTGGGCAGAACTGAAAAAGCGTGTGCGAGCAAGGAGGCCTACAAACCTGACTCAGTTACACCAGCTACCCGAAACGTTTGACCCAAGTTAAACAATTTAAAGACAATGCTACCAAATACTAATTGAGTGTATGTAAACTTCTGACCCTCTGGGAATGAGATGAAAGAAATAAAAACTGAAATAAATCATTCTCTCTACTATTATTCTGACATTTCCCATTCTTAAAATAAAGTGTCGATCCTAACTGACCTAAAACAGTGCATTTTTCCTGGGATTAAATGTCAGGAATTGTGAAAAACTGAGTTTAAATGTATTTGGCTAAGGTGTATATAAACTTCCGACTCCGACTTCAACTGTATGTATTGGGTTTATATAGCCAATGAAGGCTACTCACTCAGACATGATAATCTATGTTCCTGGCATCTATGTTCCTAATCTATGTTCCTGGCTATTGTAATTGTTTCTGTTTAAACCGTATATACAGAAAAGCCTAGTATGTAGTCACCCAGACCTGATGTTATATCGGCATTGTTAGCGATCTAAAGAGAAGGAGAGTCTTTTTTGCCATAGGGGAATGGTTTGAGTTTATTTACACCGACGGGACCGAGTCCTCGGATGAGTCAACGTCACTGAAGAAGATATTAATCTAGGACAGAGTGTGATGGGAGCATGTCCGATTAAGTACCATTAACTCAGAGCGCAGTGGTCATAGTTGCTGGTGCTATGCAGAAAAGATAGCACGTTGAATTAGTTGACCAAAAGAGGACACTATGCCAGAGTAATCTCGGCCTACAGTCCATCAGTTAAAGATAATGACTCTCTCTCCATGAGATCTCGCAACGCTACAGTTCCTCCCGTGGTGCCATTGAAAAATGATGGATATATGATGTTATTTGGTGCATTTTCGCTGAGTGAAAACAGATTGTGTTAATATGAGGAATCAATATTCTTCCACAGGGCATGGTTCTTTTTATGTTCCACAGGATTAGTGCCAATAAAGACAGAAATAAGATCTTCAGAACCTGTCTGGTTGTTTTCTCTCCTCAGAATGAAAATAGATTGATTGAGTCTGCCTAAATGTCTAGCCCAGATAACAACGGGTTACATAATGTTAACCAGTGAGGAGCCACCCCACAGAGAGGAAGAGAGATGTTTGACGACGCCATGTTTAAAATGGAGTACATCTAAGATGTGACACCAGGTCTCAGGGGAACAACAGTGGATCAGTGGGTAGTGTTTACTCGACCAAACAGAGAACTCATTCTATTAAGCAGTCTGTCTAAACTTCAGTTTCTGATAGATCTCTAAAGGATTGCACCATGACATCTGACAGCTGTCTCAATATCCATATGATACCACTTATATTGACCTTTTAGTAATTTAGCAGACGCTCTTATCCAGAGTGATTTACAGTAGCATAAGGGTTAAGTGCCTTGCTCAAGGGCATAGACAGAGTTTTCACCTAATCGGCTTTGGGATTCAAACCAGCGACCTTTCAATTACTGGCCCAATGGTTTTAACTAACTAATATTCTTAACTAACTAATATTCATAATTTGGTGTGTATTCTATGTGGTGTGCTAGTAGGAACATTAGACTTTGTCTACCCTCCTCCAGATTCCAATAGATCGTTAATGGATTATATGGGACTATAGTATTATATGAAGGCTACAGGCCCAGATCATATCTCTCCTTTCTAATAATTGGTGACATCATACCTCCGTCATCATAGAGCAATGAGCATAGGAAATATTTTGTGTGTTGGATTCCATTAGCTTTGGTATCCAATATCCATACACATACAGTTTGACAGATGTCAACTAGGATTTACAGTTACAATTAGTGTAAAAAAATATATACATATTATTTTTATCGTTAGCCAACACAGGAACTCAATGGCTCCCTTGGACTAATCCAATACCATCCCTATAGTACATTTTCAACATTTCAACATTTTCTCATTGTCTTCGTTTCAACAATTGTTTTCACAGATTCTCCAAGTATCGACACATTCTGAGTTTCTGGATTGTAGATTTCAGCCACAATGACACCTGTTTAATGACACTGGTTTCTTGGTGTACTCGTTGAATTATTGACACATTTTGTTTGAAGGGACATCTTCACAATTCTCTGCGAAAGGAATTGCTATTTTTAGGCTATATCTGGGAGGCTCACTCTGTGTCCAAGGCAACGGGGCTACCCATAGCAGAAGCCACAGCCAGCCATACACAACATGCAAAAGTTCAAAGCTCTCTACATGCAAGCTGGCCATTGTTGGCCAACCTTTTACACTGACCTTTTGGTCCCTCTCTCACTGTAAGCCTTTCTATAAAAATACAGAAAATGATTTAAAAAAAGTTTGGCTTGACAATGACAGCAATGGAGTTGGCAAGGTCAAACAGATCTGGGACCAGGCTAAATAAACAATGCAGAATATAAATATGTGTGGAAGCAAGTGTAATGAATCATACACACGGCTGTGAGTACTTCTAATGGGTTGATATTGTGGATTTACAGATCGTGGCATTGTACTGTAATGCTGTAAGTCCTCAGAGCATCTTTTTTTCCTCACTTGACCTTTCATAATGTGGCATTTGATATGCTCATTTTAGTGCCTGCTGTTGGACTCTAAATTCATGAGGGGCGCTTAATGTTTGCCTGGAAGTTGCACTGTGGGAGTAATTCTTAGCCTTGTAACGACGGACGGAGAGGCCAAGACACATTCACAAGTTACCTCTTTTTTTTACATGTTTAATTTGAACTCACGTTCATCGTGGTAAGACTGTTGCTTTGCCTTTTTCTCGTCTTGTAGCATCAGTCATTAAAAGCGTGGGTGTGAGCTTTCGTAATGATTTCCATAATCGCTAATGACACAGAACGAGTAAAGAGGATGTGTTTTTTTTCCATCCCTACATTGATAAGCTGTATGAGCACAGCGTGTATTTTATAACCAAATATTAATCGCCAGAGTGATGATTTGAACAGTAGTAATCATATCCCATTCATATCCCGCTGCTTATGGCCCTCATCTGAGGTAGATAGTAAGGCTTTTTCAAAATTCTTTACATTTAGTGTAGAGATGGAATAGACTCCAGGGTAGACTTAATTTGGAAAACGTAGTCCCCTACAGGCGTGTTAAGACCTTAATTAGAGACCTAGGCTACTCATGATGAGTGAATAGTGCACATGCCTGGATTGATTAGCTCGTCCCTAATGTGTGCATTTTGTACTGGGATCCTAGGGACTTCCAACTCTGACATCACCACTTTGATGTTGAAATTTAAAATGGTTAMGGTTMGGGTAATGCTAGGGGTTAAGGTTAGGGTAGGGACGTCCCAAGGATTCCGGATAGCACTAACCCTTGCAAAAGAGACTTAGATCTCAGTGSGACTTCGCTGTGTACATAAAGGTTAAAGAAATAAAACATATAAAAGACACCCTGAATTCCTGTCTGATGACATCGTAGCCAACTGTACACACCCTCATGATGTAAGGAAGCCAGGTCTAACAATGGTTTAGGAATCAAGTCATTTTCGTGACTATGAAAATGTCATTGCAGTCTTAAGGTTGTAATGAATTTACTGAAGTGAAACTAATTGTGATGCTTCTGAGGGAAATATCTATTCATATTTATACAGTTTATTGACCTCCATCTTACATTTAAAGGGTATTACAGGACTACACAGAGGCTGTTAGAGGGGGAGAGAGCAGAATGAATGCATACTTGGTGTTTGGGTTTTTTAGATTTCCTTAGAGATGAATCACTGATTTCATATCACATTCATCTTCATAACGTAGCTAGTGAGAAACTCATGGGTGAAATAACATAGTTAAAATGTTATATCAGCATTATTAATTCAAATGTAGTCATCAGTAGGTAAATGATCTACCTTATCTGTGATACTAGTTTGTCTGATCGAGCCGTTTCACTATATTTCTCATACATTAATGTATGCCTTTTAACAGATGCTGTTATCCAAAGCAACTTGCAGTCATGCATGCATACATTTTTCTTAGGGTTGCCCCAGCGGGAATCAAACCCATAAACCTGTGCTATGCTCTACCAACTGAGCCAAACAGGACCTTATATATTACAGTGGCTATTGCCTGGGAGGCTTGAGGAATAGACTCTTTAGACTGACGTGTTGTGTGATTGACTGTTCTTTTACTCCTTAAGGTCATGGTAACAGCTACAGTCGTGCTGCTCCCATCACACTCTAATTAGGGCTGTATTAAAGTCAGGTCCCATGTGCCTGTAAAAGTTTCCAAAAAGGTCACCCGTCAGAATCAAGATGCGGTTTCTGGGGGACGTCAACATAAGGGATTAGGAAAAGAGAAATGCTTCTATTTTTCAGCACTTTTAAATGTTAAGGCAATTTATAATTTATGCTTGTCTTATCATATAATCATTTATGGTATGTTTTGTCTAAGAGAATAAAGGTCTTGTCTCGTCCTGTCTCTATGTTCGGGTAGACCATCAACACAGCCGATCTGCAGCTTCTCTCAATAAAAAAAAATGAACATCTTAAAGTTAAATATATAGCATGAATGTGGATTTTAGATAATTTTTTCCCCCCAGAGTTGGCACCAAAATGTATCATAAAAGATGTAATAATATATGAAATATGTATAATAGGCCTCCCGCGTGGCGCAGTGGCCTAGGGCACTGCATCGCAGCGCTAGCTGTGCCACCAGAGACTCTGGGTTCGCGCCCAGGCTCTGTCGCAGCCGGCCGCGACCGGGAGGTCCGTGGGGCGACGCACAATTGGCCTAGCGTCGTCTGGGTTAGGGAGGGTTTGGTCGGTAGGGATATCCTTGTCTCATCGTGCACCAGCGACCCCTGTGGCGGGCCGGGCGCAGTGCGCACTAACCAAGGTCGCCAGGTGCACGGTGTTTCCTCCGACACATTGGTGCGGCTGGCTTCCGGGTTGGATGCGCGCTGTGTTAAGAAGCAGTGCGGCTTGGTTGGGTTGTGTTTCGGAGGACGCATGGCTTTCGACCTTCGTCTCTTCCGAGCCCGTACGGGAGTCGTAGCGATGAGACAAGATAGTAATTACTAACAATTGGATACCACGAAATTGGGGAGAAAAATATATGTAGGTTAAAGGTCAGTTTCTTCTGTTTTGCTACAGGAATACGAAATTGACATCATTTTTGCACAGACGTGGATCGACAGCCGTCTGCAATACAACAGCACTATGAAGATCCTGACTCTCAACAGCAACATGGTGGGAATGATCTGGGTCCCTGACACCATCTTCAGAAACTCCAAGAACGCAGACTCTCATTGGATTACGATGCCCAATCAGCTTCTGCGTATCTGGAACGATGGGAAGATACTATACACGCTGAGGTAAAATAAATGGCTTTTCTTTATCAGATATCACAGACATTGTTGTTTTGAACAGCCACCTATCGTTCCATCTTTGTTCAGAATTTACATCTTAGCAAACATTGGGTTTTCCCTTTCAAGGAAAGACAAATAGACAATATAAATGAAAATAGTGTCATTACTACCCATCTTTGTACTGAAGATCACATCTAGAATATTCTAACTTCCTCAGAACTCAGGTAGAGTTCAACACAGTGTAAGAAGGTGGCACAAACACGCTGACATCTGTGCCACATACTGATGCTACACCAATAACCAAAAATAAAAATCATTCTACTCTATGATAAGACTAACATTGTTTTGTATCTTTCATCACTGCTCTGCTAAGTGGTTTAGCACACTTGGTACATTCGCTTTGCACACTGTAGTACACTGTCTTCGGGAGATAATGCTTTTTAGTGCGTAAATGTCATCCTTTCAGTCCTTTTCAACCGTGGATTCACCTCCGCTGAGAAAAAGAGAGACATCACCCTGCTGTTTGCATAACTGACTGAGGTATTCCCTTGGCAACAGGCAAAGCACAGGACAAAGGAAAAGAATGTGTGGGCAGGTTAATTATTGTCAGGACTGACCTGGCTTGCTCCACAAGGCGGAATCATACAAGATCCGACATTATCAGCCATTCTCAGTGAGCTTTATCGGTTAGTGTATTATCTTTGAGCATTAATGTTTAGCATTATACAGTATATCGGCATTATCACTGAAATTATTGTTGGGCATTATCACTGAGCATTGTTAGTTAGCATCATATAATGCCCATAATGTCTATACACACACCATCATATACATATATATTTATATTCCGGACTCTGACATTGCTCATTCTAATATTTCTATATTTCTTAATTCCTTTCTTTCGATTTTTTTTAGATGTGTGTATTGTTTTGTATTGTTAGATACTACTGCACTGTTGGAGTTAGGAACATAAGCATTTTTCTACACCCACAACATCTGCCAAATATGTGTACGTGACCAATAAAATGTGATTTGATTTATCGGTGATGCCTATTGTTGCACATTATAATTGAGCATTGTCAGTGAGCAATATCAGTTTGCATTATCAATGAGCATTTTCAGTAAGCATTCAGTTAGCGTTATTCATCAGCGTTATCATTGAGCAGATCTATAAATMTTCTTGAGTGGCATCCTGGTCTGATTAAAACAATGGAGTGAATCTAAGCTCCCATTTAATTCCCCTTCACTGTGAACTTCAGTCAAGCCAACGTAAACAAGAGTGACATTTTATCAGGGAGACAAGAGGAAGAGGAGGAGGAGAAGAAGAGAAAGAAAAGAGGAGACGAATAGGGTGAAATTCGGTCCGATGACCTACATAACTCCGGGACGAGAGCATTTCTAAATCCGCTCATTTTTCTTAACTAGTCTGTCGGAGTTTGTTACTCAAGGAAAATACCAATTTGCAGGGCTCACCAGACTCGGAGGCGACCGGCCGGCCGGCCGACGCGCAATCTCCAGCCCTCTGGCACTGGCAGTMATGTCAGGATAATAGGTGGCCCATTAGGTCTCTCACAGGCATGCAACAAGGTGCCAGTTTGTTAACCCCGCAATCGCTCATTCTTTTCACACCAACAGAAAAATGGAAACAGCATAGCAGCGAAATTCAGCATTATGGCTATCTGTCGCTTTCTCAGCATGTGCAGAATGTGAGAACAACATCAAGAGCCAGCCTTCCCTTATTTCACACCCTATGCTGTCTTCATCAATAAATTACACGTTCACATCACCAGTAGTGTATGTGTTTAGCGCAGTGGTGGTTGTTGTAGCACTGCTCTCTCGGAGCAGAGGTGAACTCTATGTGAGAAACGATGGCAATGCTCACTCACGGCCTCTCTCTGACTCRTGCTGTAGGTTGACCATCAATGCAGAGTGCCAGCTGCAGCTCCACAACTTCCCTATGGATGAGCACTCCTGTCCCCTGGTCTTCTCTAGCTGTGAGTATTGTACGGCCAGGCAATAATGTCACCCATTCATATGTCATATATTTTGTATAAACATATAATAAAATAAATGGGGAAATCATATTTCTTAATATATGAACAATACATCAGGAAACATCATGTTTCATGTAGATGTAYGAAAAATACATGAGAAGAAGTAATATATTTCATATGGATTGAATAATTGACGCCGCCACATACAATTTAAGAAAGTAATCTAGGGTAACAGAATAAAGCTTGAAAGATTATTTCTGTTGCGATCCTTTTGAAGAGGGAATGGGGGTGTGGGGGTGCAGCAAGGTTAGGCAGCAATGGTCGCGGCAACGAACAATGACAGACAAAATTGTTGTTTCATAAATTGAGCAAATAAGTACAGTTCCATTTCCTACTTAACATCTCTGGACAGGTATATCTCCCTTGTCTCACATACTCCTAATATATACACAACAATCAACGTCTTATATATGYACAAGACAATCACAGTATGATACACAATAGACACCAAAAGYCAGACCATWATATCACAGGCATTTCCTTCTCCCCCACGTACTGTAGTCTTACAACTCACTTTTATATAAACGATGGAGGTACCTGCAATGAACGCCGTTGGTCACTACAGGTCCATTGCACTAGATCCAAACGATACCGTGTGTATTCTGTCACAGTATGAGGTCGATGCACATGGAACTGTTTTGAGTAGGAGGCTTGTTGGGCAGATTCACTGAAAGGTACAGTATATAGGTGTGTAGCCTGAAAGAGAAGGATTGTCTGCAGCTTTTCATGAGAATGCGTGAGTCACCAATGTGAAAGCTTGGTGCAAAGCTACTCTGTACCTCTATACCGTTCGTTAAAGCCACATTGAAAACCAGGCTTTCTGGGCAGTCCATTAACAACACAACAACAGCACATCACCTGCAATAAAATGGGACAAAATTCAGTACAGGCAGAATGGCAAGTGAACATAGAGCATGATTGTTAAGTGAAATAGAACACTGAATTTCTACCCTTATTAAGGATTGGTGGGAACAGGATGTGAAAGCCATGCACGCTGGAGCTAATGGATTTCCAGCTGTTTCCCAGATAAAGACCTTGATCTTACTTCTATTCAGTCTACAATAAATCACCCGCCCCCCCGTGTACGTATGCCCCCTCCATTTCCCCACCCTTCCAATGCAACACCATTGCTTCTCCATCCACAGCCTATGTACTCTATGTACATCCATACAGTAAGTCATCCTCAAATGTCACCTTCAGAAAATAGTCCTATCATATTATTATGGTTTGAATGTTTTTGTTGTTGTTGGAAGTATTCAATAGAGAATAGGCTTAATCTCTGTCCTGGAAACAGGGGGTCTGAAGAGTTAACTTAAGGAAAACGGGAAAACTCAATCCAGTCCTCCACACCACCCACCCACTGGCTTGACAGAGCCAACAGACACATCCTCGCTGTTTGATATTTTCACTTACCCCAGGGAAAAGAACATTGGACATGTGGCGTGCTGTGTTCCCATGGCGATAATGGCTGCAGGTAGCCTAGCGGTTAGAGCGTTGGGCCAGCAATCGAAAGTTGCTGGTTTGAATACCCGAGCCGACAAAGTGAACGATCTGCCGATGCGTCCTTGAGCAAAGCACATCATTTGTTCTAAGGGCACTATACTGCTATGGCTGACCCTGTAAAACAACACATTTCACTCACAGGAGTTTGGTGGCATCTTAATTGGGGAGGACAGGCTCGTGGTAATGGCTGGAGTGGAATAAGTGGAATGGTATCAAAACACATGGTTTCTATGTATTTGATGCCATTCCATTCATGCTGTTCCAGCCATTATTATGAGCAGTCCTCCCCTCAGTAGCCTCCACTGATTTCACTGCACCTTTTATTAGTTAATCAATGTGGACTTTCTCACCTTTCAGATCTTTAAACGGATAGTTATGAAATTAGATATTTGCTTCCTTACCCTGTAAGCAGCCTAGAAATGACAGCAATCCATGCTTTGGTTTACCTTTCCTGGCACTGTTTCCAAATGTTCATGTTTTAGCATTTGTGACACAAATCCCATTCAAGTCACGGGACCGATTTTACACATTTTTGTACATCGTCCAAATCATCCCAAAGTATCTTAAATGTATTGTGAAGCTCAACAAAGTCACTTATAGATGATTTGAACATGAGTCGCRAAAAATGCTAATATCGGTCCCATGACTTGAAAGGGATTTGTGCCACAAATTAGCATTTGGAAACTGTGCCAGGGAAACCTAACCAAAGCATGGATTGATATCATACCTTGTCCATATACTGCTTACAGGGTAAGGAAACCAATGTCATTTWGTCATTTGGGAGGAAGCGCATCGTGCCTCAATCTAACGAGAAAAAGAGAATTACAGATAAGAGATGAGTCATTTCTGTCCATTGAAGTGTTTCTATACGACCAAACCTAGAGCACAGTGGATATAGGCTGCTATACAAGGATTCATAGACATCTGGCCCTTTTACATTCTCTTTGCTTTGACCCAAGCTATTATCTGTGCAGAGGAGGAGAGAGGAGTTTGGCTGGGCTGTCTACCATGGCGCGTTTCTATGTAACCTACAGTACAGAGTAGGATATGTCAATAACTGACATTTACCAGTGAAGAGTCAATCCTACAGTGCACTGACTGTACTCCTATCATYTTAATGGAGATGGGAGAGTATGTGGTTTCAGTTGTGTATTGGTATAGTTGTTGTGGGCCCCAGAGGTGTAAAAGTTCAGTCACCTGCCAACATGGCGCTCATGTTTATTGCCTGCACCATGGAGTAAATAGCCTAAACTTGCCTTTCCGAACTAGAATGTTTGAAGAGGATTCGTGAGTAAACATAAAATGGGCTCCCGAGTGGCGCAGCGGTCTAAGGCACTGCATGTCAGTGCTAGAGGCGTCACTACAGACTCTGGTTTGATTCCAGGCTGTATCACAACCGGCCGTGATTGGTAGTCTCATAGGGGGGTGCACAATTGGCCCAGCGTCGTCCGGGTTAGAGTTTGGCTGGGGTAGGCCGTCATTGTAAATAAGATTTTTTTTTTAACTGACTTGCCTAGCTGAATAAAGGATAAATAAAAGTGGATTTTCCTTTTCTGACGTGATCATGGCTTTTTATGGGAAGATTAAGGAGTTTGCTGATGAAAAGCATAGCTCTTGGGAGGAGTATGTTGAAAGGCTGGAATGTTTTTGTTGTTGCTAATGACATTGAAAATGACTAAAATAATTGCACTGTGCTGCTCTGTGTGTGCGGAGCGGTGACTTATTCTACACTGAACAAAAATGCATCATATATTCAAAAGTATATATTTGAGCCACACCCGTTGCTGACAGGTGTATAAAATCGAGCACACAGCCATGCAATCTCCATAGACAAACACTGGCAGTAGAATGGCCCGTACTGAAGAGCTCAGTGACTTTCAACATGGCAATGTCATAGGATGCCACCTTTCCAACAAGTCAGTTCATCAAATTTCTGCCCTACTAGAGCTGCCCCGGTCAACTGTAAGAGCTGTTATTGTGAAGTGGAATAGTCTAGGATCAACAATGGCTCAGTCGCAAAAGAGTAGGCCACACAAGCTCACAGAACGGGACCGGCGAGTGCTGAAGCGCGTAGTGTATAAAAATCTTCGGTTGCAACACACTAATAAGTTCCAAACTGCCTCTGGAAGCAACCTCAGCACCAGAACTGTTTGTCAGGGGCTTCATGAAATGGGTTTCCATGTCCGAGCAGCTGCACACAAGCCCAAGATCAACATGCACAATGCCATGTGTTGGCTGGAGTGGTGTAAAGCTCGCCGCCATTGGACTCTGGAGTGATTAATCATGCTTCACCATCTGGCATTCCGAAAGATGAATCTGGGTTTGGTAGATGCCAAGAGAACAGTTTGGGGAAGGCCCTTTCCTGTTTCAGCATGGCAATGCCCCCGTGCACAAAGTGAGGTCCATACAGAAAGGGTTTGTCGAAATCATTGTGGAAGAACTTGACTGGCCTGCACAGAGCCCTGACCTCAACCCCATCAAACACCTTTGGGACGAATTCGAACGCCGACTGCGATCCAGGCCTAATCGCCCAACATCAGTGTTTGACCTCACTAATGCTCTTGTGGCTGAATTGAAGCAATTCCTCGCAGCAATGTTCCAACATCTAGTGGAAAGCCTTTCCAGAAGAGTGGAGGCTGTTATAGCAGCAAAGGGGGAACCAACTCCATATTAATGCCCATGATTTTGGAATGAGAGGTTTGACGAGCAGGTGTCCACATACTTTTGGTCATGTACTGTATAAACTCAGCATTGGTTTCATGTTTCATGAAAGCTGAAATAAAAGATCTCAGAAATGTTCCACGGCCCCATGTTGCAATGATATGTACACAATTCCTGGAAGCTGAAAATGTCCCAGTTTTTCCATGGCCTGCATACTCTCCAGACATTTCACTCATTGAGCATGTTTGGGATGCTCTGGATTGAACTGTACGACAGCGTGTTCCAGTTCCTGCCAATATCCAGCACCTTCGCACAGCCGTTGAAGAGGTGTGGGACACCATTCCACAGGCCACAATCAACAGCCTGATCAGCTCTATGCGAAGGCGATGTGTTGCGCTGCATGAGGCAAGTGGTAGTCACACCAGATACTGACTGTTTTCTGACCCACGCCCTTATCTTTTTTTTAAGGTATCTGTATCTGTATTCCCAGTCATGTGAAATCCATAGATTAGGGCCTAATGAATTTATTCCAGTTGACAAATTTCCTTATATGAACTGTAACTCAGTAAAATCTTTGAAATTGTTGCATGTTCCGTTTATATTTTTGTTTAGTGTACAGTAGGTTCTCTACTCGCTCCAGCCCTGCCCAATGCAAAGAGTTATGATCACATAGTGGCATGTTTGAAGCGACCTTTCAGCCCAGATCCGTTTATTTTCATAATAGTAAACAAAATGCAAATCAGAATATCTCCAGTTTCGTTGCTGGTCTGCGCAGGTTTTCGGTGTACCATAATTTTGGAGATCAGCTGGAGCCGATGCTGCTTGACAGAATTGTTAGATGAGTCTATTGGCTGAGCCCAATCTGATATTTAGTGGCTGAGGTAAAAGCCTTGGCAGCTGAGACTGCTGCAAATAATGCCTGCCTGCTTCACCCTGAAAGACCAGGGGCCTCATTTATAAACGTTTATAAACGTTGCGTAGGCACAAAAGGTGTACGCCACTTTCTAAGCAAACTTTGGGATTTATAAAAAACAAACTTGACGGGAGAATGTGCGGTCCTCCACAGACACTTTGACCCATACGTACGCACATGACCTGGAGAAATGACAAACTGCGACTCCGATGGCAGAAGGATGAAACTCGAGAAATGCTTTGAAATTGATGCCATTGTGTAAAATAAATCGAAATATTACATCTCATGTATTATATATGAAGTGTTCCCTGGAGTGCACACAAAAAAAACACACAAAAAACATGATTTAGGATAATAAATACAAACGGAGATATCTGTTTTTGCAAAAGAACCCCTGAAATATGTTGTACAGTTTAATCGGGAATCATATTTAATTGGATCTGTAATTATTAAACAATATTTGCATGTTGTGAAATTTATTTTCATAAATAATAAGGTGAACAGTTTAAACTGATGCCGTTTCCGATGCCTTTGTCAGGCAGATACGAGTGCACAGTTTCATATATTGTTATCACATGTTCGTTGCGCARAACTGTCAATGTGATTTTGGCCCAGTCATTGTCAGGGTAATTACCACACCTGAAGGTTTTATGCAATTGGGTATCTTTGACAATCAAATGGGTGGGTATAAAAAGGCATGTAATTACAATGCGTAGTTACGCACAATGGCTGCTTTGGCACTGTTGGAAGATTTGGCGAATGGAAGAATTCGGAGAGAGCGAATTTTCAGAGACCAGCGAGATTTACTGGCCAATGATGATGAGTGGCTTATGAGCCGGTTCCGATTRCCAAGAGCTGTTCTCTTGGATCTCTGTGCTGTAGTGGGCCCAGCATTACAGAGAAGCACCCGCAGAAACCAAGCAGTGCCTGTCCCACTTCAACTCCTTGGCAACCTCGTTAATAGTGTCGATGGTGTCTCTTTGCGTTTGCAGGACTGCATCTGTGAGGACACGGCCGCTGGAGGGTTGTGACGCACGAGGTGCGGTGGAGACGCCGGGGGTGGGAGCACTCAGCTCGTGCTCAGCTGCAGCACCACCGACCCCGCAGGAACACGCAGCGACTGAAAATAGATGTCAATTGTTTGTAAATAAATGTTTAAACACAACTTGAATCTGTTTGGTTTACACTTTTCAAACGAGGTAATACTAATTACATACCTGGATCATCCGGTGCGTCTTGCATGTCCGTGTCCACCTCCGTCACTACTCCACTCTGGAGGGATTCCCCTATAATACTGGCAATCGCTCATCAAGTGGCTTGAGCTCCGGTGGCACAAACACTTTGTCTGTGTAAGGCTATGCGCCTGTTGGCCTCCACTTTAATGTTGGATAACGTCTTATTTCTGAGAGAGTCTGAACTTCTGAGCCAGCGGGATTCACAGCGTCCGCCACATGCTGACACTCTGACGCCTGTTTGGTATTTGTAATGCTCACACTGTGTCCACCAAACAATATATTTTTTCTTGCTTCAACCTCCCCTACAAGAACTTCCGTTGAATATTAATTMGGGGCGTTTCACTGACTATCTATAGGCAACTATGAGCGGTAAAAGGGTAGGACAAGACCAAATTTTGAGTTGATTGTGATTTATAAAGGGAAACTGGCGTGGGAAGTGTGTGCACACTGTGTTATAAATCAGAATATTTTTGTGCGTAAGCACTTTCTGTGTTTCGTCCGTACKCCACCTTTTGACGTGAATCCTCCGCACAGTTTTATAAATGAGGCCCCTGGTCCTCCAACTGTGCCTGACATTCGTCTCGCTGAACGTAGTAGGCCGGTGCTCACGGAGGGGGGGGGGCAGTCAGAGTCTAGAGTCCAGAGAGGACTTCAGAGCCTGTTTCAGATGTGGAGGTGCCCATCATTCCAACAGCTGTAGGTTTAGTGTTGCAACCCGTCACTACTGTAAATGGAGAGGACATATAGCTCGACTTTGTTTGACAAAGGTCCCAGTCCCAGGCCTCAGGCAGCTCAGTCATGCCCACTAGGACCACACAACAGACACACTTGGTAAACTGTCACCCAGACTCTGAGAAGTATGTTGTCTATAGTATCCATGGGAGGCCACAGCCTGAGAGGGAGAAGTCAATTTTTGCTGCACCCAGTGTTGAGTTCCAGAGGTTCCACATTGACAAGGATGGCGTGCGACCAACCCAGGATATGGTAAAGGCCATAAAGGCCTTCTTCCCAGAACAAGTCTGAGCTCCAGTCGTTTCTGAGGCTTCTCAACTTTTTCCCCCTGCTTGATAAAGCTACAGCCCTGGCATCGCCTACTGGACCCGGCCTCTCCCTGGAGTGGGAACGACACTCATGAAGAAGTCTATAAAGAGGCAAAGCAGCTGCTGCAAGCAGATGGGCTGCTAGCCCACTATGATGATAGAAAACCCCTGTTACTGGTCTGTGATGCGTCTCCATATGGGCTCGGTGCCTTGTTTAGTCATGTGGAATCTGATGGTCGGGAGGCACCTGTGTGCTACGCATCTAGGACCCTAACTGTCACTGAACAGTACTCTGCACAGCCGGATAAATAGGCCCTGGCGAACATTTTTGCTGTCAAGAAGTTCCATCAGTATTTGTGAGGTCGCCATTTTGTGGTCTACACCAACCACAAGCCCTTGCTGGGCGTGCTTCATCATATGAAGCCCATGCCCCAAAAATATTTTCACTTGCATGGTCAGATGGAGCCTGATACTGGGACCCCATAGTTATGAGCTCAGCTATTATCCAGGGAAGCAGTTGGCTAATGCAGATTCCCTGAGTTGCCTGCCACTCACTACCCCTTTGTCGAGGCACCACCTCACTGGGAAGTGATGACGTTGGAGATGGTGCCTGATGCCCTTCTCTATGCTTCTAGGATAGCCGCACTGACCTTCAAGGATCCTGTCCTGTCCCGAGTGCTTCGCTGGGTGCTGCATGGATGGGCCTCTGAAGTTCCTGGCAGAGAGTTTGGGCTTTAATGGTATCGTCGGAACGAGCTGTCGGTTCACAAGAATTGTGTGCTGTGGGGCAGTCGGGTTGTGGTACCTGGCCTGGCGAGGGAGGGGATCCTTTCCATGCTGCATGATATGCATCCTGGAATAGTGAGGATGAAGGCACTGGCACAGAGCTATGTGTGGTGKCCTGGGATGGACATGGAAATTTAGGCTGTGGTGCGCAGCTGTGTCACCTGTCAGGAGTCACATCAGGCTCACCCAAGGCTGCCTTGCACCCATGGGAGTGGACAACAAAGAAATTGTTGTCTTCATATAGACTKTTCTGGGCTATTCAAAGGAAATACTTTTCTCATTATGGTAGATTCCCATTCAAAGTGCATGGAAGTAGCCATGGTCATCTTGATGCCCTCTGGTGCTGTAATAGGCACCCTCCATTTGCTGTTTGCCATTCATGGGTTGTGTGACGTCCTGGTGTCAGATAATGGAGCTGCCTTCACTTCTGCGGAGTTTAAGGAGTTCGCTGGGCGGAACTGAATCAGACATGTCACCACAGCCCCATAACATCCGTTCTCCAATGGCCAAGCTGAACACATGGATCAGACAACCAGGGAGGCTCTGTCTATGATCTCGGTGGGTGACTGGCAGACCTGAGTGTCAAGGTTCCTGCTGTCTCAACATGTTATGACGGCCTCTACTGGGAAGAGTCCAGCCTAGCTGTTAATGAACAAGCGATTGACAACTGCTTTAGATCGGCTGCACCCGGACATGGCAAGTGACATGCGTCTAAGGCAGGAGGGTGATGCAGACAGGGGACGTGATCATTTAAGGCATTTTCTACCTGACGAGTCTGTGTACATGAGGAACTACTCTGGAGGCCCTATGTTGTGGAAGAAGCCACTGGACCTGTCTCTTACAGGACTCGGACGCCTGATGGTCAAGTGTACCACCGCCATGTGGATCAGCTGCAGGGCCACTAAGCTGCAGCCCCCTTTGCTGCACCCTCTCTCATTGGCCTGGATGCCCTGGACACCACGCCTTTAGGAGGAAGTGCCAACTCCAGAGCCAAACCCTGATACCCAACTTGCAGCTGAGCCCTAGCCTAAACTTACCTTTCTGCCTCCTCGTTATTGTATTGTACTTTCACGGCATAATAGTTTCTAAGATATTGACATGCACTCAGCACACTCCACATCATCTCACCAGCGTTCCTTTGTTGTAGCTTTTGCTAGTGTGAATAACATTGTCGCTTTGTGTGTGTGTGTGTGTGTGTGTGAGAGAGACACACCTCATAATAACATGTTAATGGGATACAGTTCACCTGCTTGAAATCATCAGAGCACAATGAAGTGATTCATTTCCATTGCATGGCTTTCAAATGAGATTTCACAGGCACACACGCACCTCTGTGAAAAGCGAAGGTCAACTCTGGCATCAACACAATGCTCTCTCACAGTAACTCAAAGTATCCTATTACACTCTGTTGTGCCCCTTTTCATCTGCTCTTACAGCACTTTACTATGGCCATGTTTTAGTGGTGATCTACTCTATACTGTGTGTGCGTGTCCGTGTGCTGTTCCCGTATTTAGGTATATTTAACAGGATGCAATTAGTAGGTTTTATAATACATACATAGGAATGTGTCCAGTAAGACCCATCAAACAATAAAACATGTATTGGTCAGATTGAAGCATAAATCTTATTTTATTAGAATGAAATGCTACCATAGGGTCACAGGGTCACTGTGTATTTACTTGACTTACAGATGGTTACCCCAAGGATGAAATGATTTACAGATGGAAAAGGAACTCCATCGAAACCTCAGACCAGAAGTACTGGCGCCTCTACCAGTTTGACTTCATGGGCCTGCGGAATACCACTGACGTCCTAAAAACGACAGCAGGTACAGTAAATGAGTAATCGTACATTTAATACCCAAACAGCTGACCTTCTGTTTTTCACAATCAATCAAATCAATCCTCATCACAGCCCTTCGTTGGCTCCTGTGTTCTCCATCCAATTTCTCTCTGAATTATTAGATACTGACTCGTAAAAATTCCAAGGAAAAAGGAGAAAGTGTTATTTTTAGCTGTTTTTTAATCAAATGGTCTGCATTTACTGTAAATTATCTGTMATATTCTCCTGTCTATTAGCAGGGGGAGACAGCAGGCATTACCAGCTGGTGTCTTGAGGTCTGGTGCCACCACTCTGGCTTAAGTCAATTGATTTTCCAGTCTTTGTAAGCTATTGCATTGCAAAGACAATTGCTTTGCCAGTTTTGCAAGATATTGCCAGAGAGCAGAGACAATGCCTTCTCTTGGAAGATAGTCAAGATATGTAGTATTATTGTACCTTGGAAATGACAAAGACAGCATTTGGCAGGGCAGAAAACAGGTTGAAATTGCACTTAGGAGTAGTACTCTGGTAGTAGACTTAGGAGTAGTACTGTGGTAGTAGACTTAGGAGCAGTACTTTGGTAGTAGACTTAAGAGTAGTACTGTGGTAGTAGACTTGGGAGTAGTACTGTGGTAGTAGACTTGGGAGTAGTACTGTGGTAGTAGACTTGGGAGTAGTACTGTGGTAGTAGACTTAGGAGCAGTACTTTGGTAGTAGACTTAAGAGTAGTGCTCAGGGAGTAGACGTTGTCTTTATCATTCACTGTGTAATAAAAAAGGGCACAATGAAAGTGCATTTACCTGTCTTCATAATTCATTGTGACATTAAACATATTGTTTCTCTGTAGATTGCTTGAAGCTCATCAGAAGGTCCCCTCCGGTATAAAGGCAAACATATTTTTAAACAAACCATCTGGATTAAAGATTCAAAATATTTAATTATTCACTTAAATTATTTTCAAAGGCCTATGATGTRGTTTGGTTTTAATACTGAATCCTACATCTATTTATTTACAACAATCATTCCTTGCRACTAAGGTTGTGTTTTACAAACAGGTATCTAATTATACTCATGAGTGGTGCTTGCTGGAATTACTTTGTAATACATTTGTAATGCATTCATGACAGCATTGACGATTAATGTAGCAGCGTTTCAAGGGGCTGATAAATTGATCTCATGTATGAATCCTCAAGCTGTAATTAACCCATATTGACCCTATTCTCAAATTTCATAGGTGACATTGTTCATGCTGTACTTTATTCGTTTTGGAGAACGATGATTTCATCTCCATATTGAAAATAAAGTCTTGAAAACTCAGGTGATCCAATAAATGATGTGTTCTACGTATGGTGCACTGTGATACAAGACCAAGTTCTGAGTGGAGAACTCATGAAAGCTAGAGTTCTTCCACAGATCTTCCTTCAGTTCTGTTCAAGGAAATTAGACRTTTCTCATCTTGTTTTCACTTTTTCTTGACTCCCAGCTTGCATCATGCTGCATGATGATTAGCTAGCTTGCTCCTGCAGCTAAAAATAGCATGTCATTAATTTACATCTCAACAAACTCTGAAAACAAAGCGTTAAATTTCTTCTTCTTGTTTTTCATCCAGCATGAAATGAATAGGTATTGTGCTGTAGCGTGGTAATGAGGACAGTGGCGAGTGGACAGTTCCCATGCCACCGTGCCATCGGGGACTTCTGGTTCTACCGCTGTTATATCTGCCTCCTTTTTTTCTATTGTTACAGCATCCCTCTTCMAAACCCACCAAAGTAGACTCCCTGAAGCATTGTGTATGGTGCCTTGTTCTGTGGTTCCCCCTGATGCTAGCTCTCATGATTATCTCTCTCTTACTTTCCCTCCCTCCATCCCTCTCTCCCCATGCTGTCTTGTTCTTGTTCCACCTGACGCTCTGATTCTCCGTCAATCTCTCTCTGTCTTTCTCCCCCCCCCCATCTCCCTCCCCATGCTGGCTTGTTCTTGTGCCACCTGACGCTCTGATTGTCCTCAATCTCTTCTCTTTCTTCCCTCCCCCCCCCTACTCTCCCCCTCCCTCTCTTCCTCCTTACCTCCTCCCTCCCCCTCCTCGCCCCTCACTCCATATACATCCCCCTCTTTATCCCTCTCCCTCTCGCCCCCCCCCCCCCCCTCTCCAGGTGATTATGTGGTCATGACAGTGTACTTTGACCTGAGCAGGAGAATGGGTTATTTCACCATCCAGACCTACATCCCCTGTATCCTCACCGTGGTGCTATCCTGGGTCTCCTTCTGGATCAATAGCGATGCCGCCCCCGCCAGAACAGCACTAGGTACCTGATCTGAAGAATACCATTTGGCAGGATACACACTGATATTATAATAAGTAGATGATGAAAACCCAAGGGTTCAATCAAACCTGTTCCACCAGTGWTCATGTAGTGTACTGTATGTGTTCAGCAATGACTACCACTGCATGTGTTATTCTGAAAGGAAAAAAATACATCTGAAGCTGGTTTGTTGAAAAGGTGGTTACCAACTCTTGGTACCACAATGGAAGATTGCATGAAAAATCTATATTTTATTGTTTAGACTAGAGAACAATCTGCATGTGTTTATGCAATGTTACGTTCTGCTTTCAAGATTCTTGAACCGTCTTATTTTGTTTATGCGATGTGCTTGTAATTTATCAAGGCTTAACAATTACCTTTTTGTTTACGTTTGTAATTCATTCATGATTTTTCCCCGATGCATGCTTTCCATTAGTGCATGTACATTCGTCTGGATTATGTTGTTGAAGGTGATTGGGAGTTTGAGTTGAACTTTGCGGTAAGTACGATTCAATTCCTCCAGGCAGCTCTTGTAGCGGACCTTGATCAGGTCATTTTTTGTCTTCAAGATCAAATATATCACATTTAGTCCAAATTACAGTATTAGCATTATACCTGGCCTTTAACTAAGTGACAACACAAGCACATTTGCAATGGTGGTTAAACAAGTCAAAGCTGAACGTGTATTAACGAGTCCGTTTCATCACCAAACCATCCACTCCAATCACATCGAATAGTCTCGCTCGACTGTCTTGACACCTGTTACGGCACGGTACAAAGATAAGCCCGGAAACATGTTTGTCTTTCCCCTAGCTAACAGGCAAGGATGCTGACTGTAGGAGTAAAGAGAAATATCCCATTCTCGTTGATAAAATCAATTATTTAGTATCTATTCTGGGGCATGAAAGCGCAGCGTTGATTTTTCCGGGCCTTCCCGCTGATCGATAGCGGGTTGAAAAGAAAGAGGAGTGATAAGGAAAATGGGCGTTTGACTGCAAAGAGCAGGAGATATGTCAGAGTGGCTGGTGGTGGTGGTAGGGGGCTAAGGAGGAGGCAGGTGCTGACATGCAGGTGCCCCCTGGGAGTGTAGTGTGTTTGGCAGTGACGGGGTGTAGTGGGTGACATTCCCAAAGAGTCAGGTTCACAAGGGCCACCACAGATGGTAATGACTATCAGGCTATACCTGACAGGGATGCTCAGTTCAGTGACTCATATAGTGTGACCCCTCCCACTTCTTTTGTCACTTTCTTTTCTCTCTTTCTTTCTTTCTCTCTCTCTGAGTCACAACAGCACTGTAGACTGATATCTTTGTACAATGTTCTTTGTATTTGTATTATTTTCTATGTGTTGTATCTGTTCATATGACATCTATGGGTCTTTGTGTCCCTAATGTAGTGCAGGGGTACTGACATCTTTCTACATGCATTATTTGTATCTATTTTATTTTCTGTTCTATTTTGTGTTTTTACAACGATACCTTTTTCTCATTCATTACATTTTTTGCCATTTTATTTGGAGGAACCAATTAAAGGTGCTCTTACACCTTGCCTGTTTGAAAGTTATGAAGGACCTCTGCTGACTAAGTGCCAAAGTATGTATAGAAGGTAAGGGAAATAGGTGAAGGTCATCACCGTGGCCAGTAGAGTCTGAAGGAAGGAAGGAAGGGGGGGATTGAGTATGAAATATCAGCTCAAAATAGATGGGCCTTCTTGTCTCCATGGTAACTGCTTGAAAACAGCACAACATTCAGTATCAATGAGAGGTCCTTGTGATGTGCAAAAAGTAGAGAGAAGATGTTGTGTGCTGTGTGTGTGTGTGCGTGCGGTGTGTATGTATAATAGTGTTGTTAGTGTGTGTGTGTGTGTGTGTGTGTCGTGTGTGTGTGATGTGTAGTGTGTGTGTGTGTGTTGTGGTGTGTGTGTGTGTGTGGTGTGTGTGTGTGGTGTGTGTGTGTGTGTGGTGTGTGTGTGTTGTGGTGTGTGTGTGTGTTGTTGTTGCGAGCTCACACCCAGCATTTTATATCAAAGGCTCTATACATGCTAAATCTCAGCTGGTACATTCAGCTCACTTTTCAATATCCACACTGAGAAAAAATACAAATGCAAAATGTAAAGTGTTGGTCCCATGTTTCATGAGCTGAAATAAAAGATCCCAGAAATGTTCCATAGGCACAAAAAGCTTATTTCTCTCAAATGTGGTGCACAAATGGGTTTACATCCCTGTTAGTTAGCATTTCTCCTTTACCAAGATAATCCATCCACCTGACAGGTGTGGCATATCAAGAAGCTGATTAAACAGCATGATCATTACACAGGTGCACCTTGTGCTGGGGAGAACAAAAAGCCACTTTTAAATGTGTACTTATGTCTCAAGTTTTGAGGGAGAGTGCAATTAGCATGCTGACTGCAGGCATGTCTACCAGAGCTGTTGCCAGATCATTTAATGTTAATTTCTCTACCATAATCTGCCTCAAACGTTGTTTTCGAGAATTTGGCAGTACATCCAACCGGCCTCACAACCGCAGACCATGTGTAACCACGCCAGTCTAGAACCTCCACATCCGACTTCTTCACTTACGGGATCCTCTGAGGGGTGGTGCTGAGGAGTATTTCTGTCTGTAATAAAACCCTTCTGTGGGGAAAAACTCATTCTGATTGGCTGTGCCTGGCTCCCCAGTGGGTGGGCCTGGCTGCCAAGTGTGTGGGCCTATGCTCTCCCACCTATGGCTGCACCCCTGCTGAGTCATGTGAAATCCATAAATTAGGGCCTAATGAATTTATTTAAATTGACTGATTTCCTTATATGAACTGTAACTCAGTAAAATCTTTGAAATTGTTGCATGTTGCGTTCATATTTTTGTTCAGTATATTTAAGCGCTGACAATGTATTAATGTAAACGTCCATTTATTTCTAAAGTTAAACTACTTAGAGACACAAACTACCCTCGTTAATTGATCAAATATCTTAAAAACATATTTGCTAAATATATTCAGACTATTGCCAGAGAAAACTATTGCCGTCGTTTTGCCAAGACAGATATCAAACAGTTAGTACCGGGTGGCAGGTAGCCTGGAGGTTAAGAGTGTTGGGCCAGTAACCGAAAGGTTGCTGGTTCGATTCCCTGAGCCGACTAGGTGAAAAATCTGTGTAATGACGCTGACTTTGTCCTTTCAGGTATCACCACTGTGTTGACAATGACCACCCTTAGTACAGTGGCCAGGACGTCCCTACCCAGGGTCTCCTATGTGACGGCCATGGATCTCTTCGTCACTGTGTGCTTCTTGTTCGTCTTTGCGGCCATGATGGAGTACGCCATCCAAAACTACTACGCCTACAGGGCACAGAAGCCCCGCTACAAAAAGACAAACAAGACGCAGAGACTGGTGAGCTTTCCTCTGTACGATGTAATGGTGTACCTTTCCTCCGTACGATGTAATGGTGTACCTTTCCTCCGTACGATGTAATGGTGTACCTTTCCTCCGTACGATGTAACGTTACGATGTAATGGTGTACCTTTCCTCCGTACGATGTAATGGTGTACCTTTCCTCCGTATGACGAAATGGTGTACTTTCACCCATACATGTAATGGTGTACCTTTCCTCCGTACGATGTAATGGTGTACCTTTCTCCGTACGATGTAATGGTGTACCTTTCCTCCGTATGACGAAATGGTGTAACTTTTCTCAATGCAGTGTAATGATGTTATTGACATGGACCGAGGTTTTGTTTTGTTTGTCACAGTCATAGTTCTAGCCATGGTAGCGATTATGGTCTCAGTGGGTGGAGGTCTAGTCCATCCTTCATATCTCCATCCTCTGGCATCAGTCACACTGTGCATGGCTGTGATAGTATTACAGTCAGTGGCTCTGACCTGCATGGTAGCAAATTGGGAGGTTGCACCCGGTGAGGGTTGAGGTCTGTCCATCCACCATCCTCCATATACCCATTCACTTGACTGCCGACCGGTCACACAGTGTACTTGGTAAATGGCGTGTCATAGCGTGTCATGTCATCATGTCATGTCGTGTAATGCTGTCGAGCCAGTGAGTGAGTCCCAGCTTCGGTAGAGCACTACGCGAGGGGTTCTACTCTTTGCCTGCCTGGGCTATGACAGTGTCCTGCTGGGTGTGGGAGGACACGGCCCGCTGCGGAGCTTTAATGCATGACAGCACAGCTCCACTCACAACGTATCAGATCTCTTTTCTCTCTTCATCTCTTTCTTCTCTGTCTCTTTTCATCTTTCCATCTGTCTTTCTCCTTGTTTGCCCACATGTATTTCTTGTCTCTTCTGTCTGGCTTTTGTTGTCCCCCCGCCCCTCCCTGCTGCCTCACTCTCTCCCTCTCAGTATCTAATTATGAGGCCTTCCTTCTCTGTCCCCTCATCACATTTCTTGCCCCCCCTCCCACCCTCACTCTCTCACCTCTCTCACACTCCCTCTCTTTCTCTCCCTTTATCGCTTACCCATCTAAGGAGATGGCCTTCCTCTGTCCCTCCACAGACCTACTCGATGCTAGACATGGGGCCAGGTCCCCACGACTGTGGTTCCATTGAACAACAACTACTCATACTGGCAGGACTATGAGGACGTGTACGAGTGTCTGGATGGGAAGGACTGCCAGAGCTTCTTCTGCTGTTACGAGGAGTGAAAGGGGGAGGGTGGAGGAAAGGACGCATCCATGTCGACATTAAGAG